>NW_017089544.1:0-376 GCF_001483705.2 Eufriesea mexicana
GGCCAGTAGGTGTGGTCTCGGCAGGTTAGGTTGTGTTAGGTTATGTTTCATTAGGTTAGGTTGGGAATGTTTGGTTATGATTTCTTTGCCTTCCGTGGTATACAATTCTTTTCGGTCGATATCTGTGACCTGCAGTCCTCTGCTATAATCTGCATGGCCCTGGGGATGCCTGGAGCCGTGGTTGCGACACGTTATGTTGAGTTATGCTACGCTTGGTTAGGATATGTTACGTCAGGTTAGTTTAGGGTATCATCGACTTTTGCGCTGTACAATGCTATTCGGTGGATTTGCGCGCTCTACATTGCACACCTGCACTCTGCTCGACTCCGAGGAGAAGAGCAATTGTACTCGTGGCTCGTTAGGTTGTGTTATGTTA
>NW_017089545.1:0-376 GCF_001483705.2 Eufriesea mexicana
TTTGTGTCTTCGACTTTCCTGCTGTGCACAGCGATTCTGTTAATTTCTACGCCCCACTCTCCCCTAATAAGTACAGCCTGCCTCTGGGGAGGCCAGCAGAAATGGTGGGGGCTCGTTAAGTAGAGCTTGGTTACGTTTGGTATTATTACGGTCAGCTAGGTTAGGAAAGGATAGATGTGACTTTTGCGCTATACACTGCTATTCGGAGGACGCCTGCGCTCTACAGTGCCCTAATATATTCATCCTGTCCCTGGGGCGGGCAGCATTAATGTTCGTGCTACGCTTGGTTGAGTTTGGTTCCGTTCGATCTCGTTAAGATAGGAGAAACCTGATAAAGATGGCTTTGGCTTTTGTGCTATACACTGCTATCCTGTGC
>NW_017089546.1:0-376 GCF_001483705.2 Eufriesea mexicana
CGCAGACCGCAGATATACACCGAATAGCAGTGTAAAGCGCAAAAGTCAAAGCTACCCTGTTCTTACTTAACCAAACTTAACGTAACCAAACGAAGCACAAATCTTCCTAACGTGCCGACACCACTATTTCTGCACTGCTCAGAGCCGGGCAGAGCATATTAGAGGAGAGTAGACCGCAGATGTCCATATAATCTCAGTGCATAGCACAATAGTCGAAGCTTCCCTATCCTAAAGCAGCCAAACGTAACATAACCGAAAGATGCTTAACTATACCTAACGCGCCGAGGCCTCTATTGCTTGCATCCCCAGAGCCAAACAGAATACACTAGAGCAGAGTAGAGCGCTGTAAACCAACGCATTGCTGTGTGGCACAAAA
>NW_017089547.1:0-376 GCF_001483705.2 Eufriesea mexicana
AAAATAGACTGAACTATTAAAAAACTACTATTTTCAAGATATTTTACCTAAATAACGCAATTCGTAGTCGAAATCTATGATCTACAATCGATATGAGATAACTACGCAATATGTTTATAGGATTCGCTCACCCGTCGCTTGGCGATGCATATGAGATGTCAATATTGAAGCAAAATAGCCCGAACTATTAAAAAACTGCCATTTCCAAGATAGTTTACCTAAATACCACAATTCATAGTCGAAATCTAGGATCTACAATCGATATGAGATAACTACGCAATATGTTTATAGAATTCGCTCACCCGTCGCTTGACGACAGACATGAGATGTCAATATCGGAGAAACATAGTCTAAATTATTAAAAAACTGCCATTTT
>NW_017089548.1:0-376 GCF_001483705.2 Eufriesea mexicana
TAACGTATTCTATCTCAACGCAACGTTCCGCGAACAATACTGCTGGCATCACGATAGTCGAGCGGAGTGAAGTAGAGCAATGTAATGCGCAGAAATGCCCAGAATGGCAGTGTATAGCACAAGAGTCAGAGCCAACCTTTCGGAACCTAACCAAACGCCGCATAACTAAACCAAACCTGCCGAGACCGCTATTGCTGTCCTCCCCAGACTCAAGCAGAGGACATTAGAGCACAGTGGAGCGAAGATGTCAACCGTACAGTGGTGTATGGCACAAAAGTCAAAGATATCCTATCCTAACCTAGCCACACATGACATAAGAAAACGTAACTTAACTGAACCTAACGTGCATAGACCACTATTCCTGAAATTCCCAGAA
>NW_017089549.1:0-376 GCF_001483705.2 Eufriesea mexicana
ATTTAATAATTAGTTACTAGTAGATAGGATTGCTATAAAAAAGTGTTTCTCTTGCATAATATTCTTATTATTAAGTAGTAAATATGTACTGGCATAAGAAAGGGTGAAAAATAAATATTTTTATTCAGAAATTTTATTTACAATGTTTTCGTAGACTAAAAATGAATACAAAATAAAAAATAAATTGAAAAAAAGGTACCAACCATGAACCGGATTCGAACTCCAGTCCTCGAGCATAGAAATTCTCGACTGTCGCCGTTAACCTACAACTCCAATTGAAAATTTTTGAAAATAAAGTTATAATTATGGGAGTAATAAAACTTTAATCGTAAATATCTCAAAAGTTATTGAGTAGTTGCCGCTATAATGATATATT
>NW_017089550.1:0-376 GCF_001483705.2 Eufriesea mexicana
GTAGGGCGCAGGATTCCGCAGAATTGCAGTTTATAGCACAAAAGTCAAAGAAATCCTAACCTAGCCTTCCTAACCTACCCTAGCGAAATCAAATATAACTCAACCTTACGCGAGGAGAGCACAATTACTTGCCACCACATAGCCCAACAGAACATACTAGAGCGAAGTAGAGCGGAGAAGTCCACCCAATATCAGTCACTGACACAAAGGTATAAGCTACGCCATGCTAATGTAACCAAAGTCATCTTATGCAAACGTAGCATAGCTAATCCTAACGCACCGGGACCACTATTTCTGGCCTCACCAGGGCCATGCAGAAAACATTAGAACGCAGTAGAGCGCAGAAATCGGACGATTGAAGCTTATAGCACATATG
>NW_017089551.1:0-376 GCF_001483705.2 Eufriesea mexicana
GTTATACAATGTATGATTATATTTCTGTATGCAGTGAGTGTGTTCTATTCTAGGACTCGAACACGACTGACCGAAATAAAAGAAAAAAAAACAATCGAATAGACGCATCGTCTCTCACAAACATAACAGTCACTTGCCACACACGTACACACATACATAAATATCGTTGCCTTCCAACAATTCCGGTTAGACCATGCTTACCAGCGGCACCTAACTCCTCGTTTGGTATACTACAGTCTTCATTTACTATCACTTCCGTAATCTACAATTTGCAACGAAATAAGGTATAATTTCAAAATATATGCGAAATATATGTAGTAAATAAAATAACACAGGAGCTTTTGAGCACTAGCCATTGGTAATTTTTAACTAAAAT
>NW_017089552.1:0-374 GCF_001483705.2 Eufriesea mexicana
CTATAGCTAGTGATTTGAATCTTTCCTCCTTATATACGCAAGGATGTTATCTCACCACGATATAAGTCGAAAATGTCTATAAAATTGAATTTTCCAGGAAGATTCTATTGCGTTGCAATGGTATCAGCACGCCAATAGGATCTTTCCTCCTTATTTATGCAAGGATGTTATCTCACCACGATATTAGTCGAAAATGTCAATGAAATTGAATTTTTCAGCCACATTCTATAGCATAGCAATGGCTACAGCTGGCGAATAAAATCTTTCCGCCTCGATTATGCAAGAAAGTTAGCTCACCACGATATTAGTCCAAAATGTCAACAAAATTGAACTTTCCACCCAGATTCTATATCATTGCGGTGGCTATAGCACGC
>NW_017089553.1:0-375 GCF_001483705.2 Eufriesea mexicana
GGTATATAAGGAGGAAAGATTCTACCTGCGTGCTGTAGCTATTGCAAACATATAGAATCTGGCAGGAAAATTTAATTTTATAGACATTTTCTACTAACATCGTGGTCAGCTAACCTTCTAGTACAAATATGGACGAAACATTCTATTGGCGTGCTACAGCCATACCAAAGGTATAGAATCTGATAGGAAAACGCGACTTTATGGATATTTTCGACTAATATCGTGGTGAGCTACCTTTCCTGCATTAATAATGGTGATAGATTCTATTGGCGTGCTGTAGCCATTGCAATGCTAGAGAATCTGGCAGGAAAGTACATTTTTATTAACTTTTTCGACTCATATCGTGGTGAAATAGCTGTATTGCATAAATAAGGA
>NW_017089554.1:0-376 GCF_001483705.2 Eufriesea mexicana
GATCACAGTACTGCGTAGAAATCCACGGAATAGAAGTTTGTAGCGCAAAAGTCGAAGCTATCCCTGCCAAATATAACCAAACATAACATATCCGATTGTAACCTGACTTAACCTAACTTGTCTGGACCACTGCTGCTGACATCCCCAGAGCCGAGCGGAATATACTAGAGCACAGCAGAGAGCTGAAGTCCGACGAAAAGCAGTGAATAGTACGAAAGTCGATTCCATCATAACCAAACTTGCCTCCAACCTTGTCTATCCAAACGTAGCCTAGCACAACCTAACATGCCCTGACCACTGTTGCCGGCGTCCTCAGAGCCAAGCTGAGCATATCACAGCCGAGAAGAGCGCAGAAGTCCACCGCATTGTAGTGTAC
>NW_017089555.1:0-376 GCF_001483705.2 Eufriesea mexicana
TAGTATGCTCTGCCTGGCTCTGGGGAGGCCAGCGATATTGGTATCGTCACGTCATGTTTCACTACGTCTGTGTAGGTTAGTTATGGTCAGGTTAGGTCAGGATATGTTTGACTTTTGTGGTGTACACAGCAATGCGGTGCACTTCTGCGCCTTTCTGTGCTCTAGTGGCCCTGTGGAGGACTGCTTTACTGGCCCGGTACGTAGGTTTTGTTATGAAACGTACGGTTTTGTTACGCTTTGTGAGGTTATGATAGGGTACTTCATGCTTCTGTGCTATACGCTGCTATCCTCGCATTTCTGCGCCTGCTGTGTACCTTTATATTCTGCTTGGCTCCGGGCAGGACAACATGAGCGGTCCTGGCACGATGTGGTTAGC
>NW_017089556.1:0-376 GCF_001483705.2 Eufriesea mexicana
CAGACAATAGCATTAAGGTCAAAGCTACCTTTCCTAACCTAACCAATCGTACCTTAGACAAACGTAACTTAGACAAACGTAACCAAGCTGCACCTGAAGTGCCACGGCCACTATTGCTGGCATTGCGAGAGCCAAGCGAAACACGATAGTGGAGAGTTGGGCGCAGAAAACCATAAAATCGCAGTGTATATCTGGAAAGTCAAAGCTACACAAGACTAACCCAAACCAACGGAACACAAAAACGTCGCCCGAAACATGCTAATGTGCCGTGACCGCTATTTTTGCCCAGCCCAGAGTCAAGCAGGGCATACTAGAGCACAGTCCAGCGCAGAAACCCATCAATAGCAGGGTACAGCACAAAAGGTATATCTACCCT
>NW_017089557.1:0-374 GCF_001483705.2 Eufriesea mexicana
ACGATATTAGTCGAAAATTTCAATGAAATTGAATTTTCGAGCCAGATGCTACAGCATTGCAATCGCTATAGCACGCCAAAAGATTCTTTCCTCATTATTTATGCAAGTAAGTTAGCACGCCACGACATTTGTCGAAAATGTCAATGAAATTGAATTTTCCATCAAGATACTATAGAATTGCAATGGCTATAACTCACCAGTAGAATCTTTCCTCCTTGCACATGCATGGATGTCAGCTCACAACGATATTAGTCGAAAATGTCAATAAAACTGAATTTTCGAAGCAGATTCTACAGCATTGCAATGGCTACAGCACGCCAATAGTATGTTTCCTCCTTATTTATACAAGAAAGTTATCTCACCACGATATTAGC
>NW_017089558.1:0-375 GCF_001483705.2 Eufriesea mexicana
TTATGGATGTACGGGTGCATGGATGTATGGATGGATGTATGGATGTATTGATGTATGTATGTAAGTATGGATGAATGAATTGGTGGATGGATGTATGTATGGACATATGTATGTATGTATGGATGAATGCATGGATAGATTTATGGATGTGGGGAAGTATGAATGTATGGATGGTTGGATGTATGGATGGATGGATGTATGGATGCATAGCTGTATGGATGGATGTATGTATGGATAAATGGTTGTGTGGATGGATGATGTATGGATGGATTGAGGTATGGATGGACGGATGTACGGAAGTATGAATGTATTGATGTATGGCTGTCTGCATGTATGGATGTATGGATGGATGGATGTATCGAATGATGGACGTAC
>NW_017089559.1:0-376 GCF_001483705.2 Eufriesea mexicana
GACAAGCAGAATGTGCAAGGGCACTGCAGTGCGCAGAAATGCTCCGCATTACAGTTTGCAGCACAAGAGTCAAGGATATCCTAACATAACCTGACATAACCTATCTTAACCGTGCATAGCGTAGCTCAACGCAATTCGCAGCGAACTCTACTCCTGGCCTTCCCAGAGCCAAGCAGAATTTAGTAGAGCACAGTAAATCATAGAAATCCACCGAATAACGGAGTATGGCGAGACAGTCAGAGTTATCCTTACCGAACTTAACCCAACCCAACCTAACCTAACATAACCTAGCGAAGCATAACTCAACCTAACGTGCCACGGTCACTATTGCTCGCGCCCCAGAGTCGGGCAGAGTATAGTAGAGCAATGTAGAGCG
>NW_017089560.1:0-376 GCF_001483705.2 Eufriesea mexicana
CGTAGCATACCTGAACGTAAAGCCGCGACCACTGCTGCTGGCAACCCAGAGCCAAGCAGAATTAAGTAGTGCACAGTAGGTCACAGGTATCCATTGAATAACGGTGTATAGCACGTTAGACAAAGCTATCCCAACCAAACTTGTCCCAACCTGACCTAAACAAACACAACTTTACACAAAGTACCGTGCCACGACAACTATTGGTCGCCTACCCACGGTCGAGCAGAATATAGTAGAGCAATGTAGAGAGCAGAAATCCACCGAATCGCAGTTAATAGTACAGTAGTCAAAGAAATACTAACCGAGCTTTCCCAACCTATCCTAACGGAACGTAACCTTACTCAACCTAATGTGCCGAGACACCTATTGCTGGCCA
>NW_017089561.1:0-376 GCF_001483705.2 Eufriesea mexicana
ACACCTCAGAAATCCACCGAACAGCAGTGCACAGGACAAGAGTTATAGTTATTTCTAACCAACCATAGCCTATCACAACCTAACCGAACGTAAACTGTCTCAATCCAACGTGCCGAGAGCACTATTGCTAGATTCCCCATATCCATGTAGAATATACTAGCGCACAGCAGAGTGCAGAATTCCACCGAATTGCAGCGTATAGTACAACAGTCAGACTCTCTGACCTTTTTTTTCACGTGGGGGAAATCTTCCAAAGATACCCGGCCCCTTAGGGGAGTGGGCGGCGTTGTGAGGGATTTTTACCCACTAAAACCCCCACGATGGCCAGCCATTCGCATTTCGGTGCGCCCTGGAATTCGCGGCGACGCAATTGCCA
>NW_017089562.1:0-376 GCF_001483705.2 Eufriesea mexicana
ATGAATCCATCAATACAAACGTCCATACAACCATACATACATCCATACATATATCCATACATAGATCCATACATCCATCCATCCATACATCCATCCACTCATCCATCCACCCACACATCCATCCACTCATCCATCCACCCACACATGCATCCAATCAAATATACATCCATACATCCTTGCCTCCGTACATCCATATATTGTTACATACATACATCCATGCATACATAAATCCGTACGTCCGTAACGCAAATACGGCCATGCATTCATACATCCATACACACAAACCTCCATAGATCCATACATCCATACATCAATCCAAACATACATCCATCCATCCATACAACCATACATTCATACATCCATACATCCAAAAATC
>NW_017089563.1:0-376 GCF_001483705.2 Eufriesea mexicana
TGGATAGGTTATGTTAGCTTGGGCTTGGTTTGGATAGCTTAACCTTTCGTTGTATAAAGTGTTTTTCGGTCGATTTCAGCGCTCCACTGTGCTCTGGCGTGTTCTGTTTGGCTCTGTAGATAGCCACAATAGCGGTCTCGGCATGATAGCTTGTGTCAGGAAATATTTGGCTATGTTCTGTTTGTTTGGGTTAGGCATGGGTCGCATTGACTTTTCTGATATACTCTGCGATTATGTGTATTCCTGCGTCCTACTCACAACAAACATGTTCCACTTGACTCTCTGTTTGCCAGGAATAGAGGTCGCGACGCGTTAGGTTTAGATAGGTAACGCTTCGTCATCTTACGATTTGCTATGTTAGGAGAGGATGGTTTTG
>NW_017089564.1:0-376 GCF_001483705.2 Eufriesea mexicana
ATTATTGTCAATTGTTAGTATTCCTGACAGTAATTGATGCATCCAATGATCACTACTGAACAGCTATAGAATATGAGAGGTCCGTCTGCAGATTAAACCAATTTTTATAGAATTGCCTATATGCCTATACTCATTACATTATATTTAGCTTTAAATGTCTCTTGTAATAACTTATCAATCCATTGCTCATTTTGGAAATTCTATAGAACTTCCATGATCAGTGAATACGTTAACTCACAGGATACATTACTGCGTAAATGTACATGGGGCTTTATAGATGGCTAAACTGGTTCCTGTAATGTCATTTCTTAAAATCTGTGGCGAAAATTGATGTTTCTATTGATCATTCTAGGATTGTTACAGAAAGCGGATGTAC
>NW_017089565.1:0-376 GCF_001483705.2 Eufriesea mexicana
AGATGCACTGTCCCCAGAAGTATTGAAAGTTGAAAACATTGTACTGAGTACGAATTCAAATCGCATGCAATACTAGAAAAATCATTGTACATAAAGGTTGGGGCTATAGATATTTACAACTTACAGTGCATTACCTAGTACATCCTCAAGCAGAGCACTATTGCCGCTGGAGTGATCTGTCCGCTGATGTCATCAGTTCCCCTGCAATTCTGGAATGACAAAATATAGACCCGCTATCGCTGTAGTAATTAACAATTGACATAGAATGTCTGAGTGAGGCAATCATCACGGTAACGTAGGGAGTCTAACACTTTGTTCAAAGATGATATAATTGCCAAGCCAGTTCTTGTTTAATGAATATATACTGCGCTTTTGT
>NW_017089566.1:0-376 GCF_001483705.2 Eufriesea mexicana
CCCAGACCTAACCAAAAGCGACGGAACATATACAAACGTAGCCATAATGAACCTAACGCGACGATATAGCTATTGCTGCTATACCCATAGCCAAATAGGACATACTAGAGCGAAGCAGAGCGCATAAATCGTCCGAATATGAGCGCAAGCAAAAGAGATGAAGCTATCCTAACTGAGCTTAGCATAACCCACGTTAACTAGAAGTAACCTAACTCAATATAATGTGCCGACAACACCCTTGCCGGCCTTCCCAGAGCCAGGAAGAAAATATTGCAGCTCCGTAGGGACCAGAAATTGACCTAATAGCAGACTAAAGCACTAAAGTCAAAGCTATACTCTCCTAATCCAAACAAACGTATCATCACCAAACGTAACC
>NW_017089567.1:0-376 GCF_001483705.2 Eufriesea mexicana
GGTCCACTATTGCTGGCCTCCCCATCGCAAAGCGGGACATATTAGAGGAGCGTAGAGCGCAGAGGTCCATGGAATGGCAATGATTAGCAGAAAAGTCGAAGCTACCCTAACCTAACCCATACTAACTTAACCTAAGCAAGCGTAACATAACTCAGACAAACTTCCCGAGACCGCTACTGCTAGCCTCCCCAGAGCCACACAGAATATACCAGAACACGGTAGAGCGCAGTAATCCACCGCAATGCAGTGGACAGCAAAATGGTCAATGGCATTCTAACCTAACGTGTCCAAACCGAACCAAACCGGACGTAGATTAACTAAACGTATCGTGCCGCGACAACATTTGCTGGACCCCAGGGATTCGAACAGAGTGTAG
>NW_017089568.1:0-376 GCF_001483705.2 Eufriesea mexicana
ATACATCCATACAAACATCGATACATACATCCATCCATCCATACATCCATACATATATAAATCGATACATCCATACATCCGTACATCCATACATTCGTACATCCATACATCCACACACCCACACATCCATACATCCATCCATACAACCACTCACCCATACACCCATCCATCCATACCTCAATCCATCCATTCATCCATCCAGCCATCCTTCCAGGCATCCTTACATCCGTACATCCGTCCATCCATACCTCAAGCCATCCACACATCCATCCACAAATACAACCATTCATCCTCACATAAATCCATCCATACGTCCACCTTTCTACACATCCATCCATCCACACATTCACCCATCCATACGTACATCGAACCATAC
>NW_017089569.1:0-376 GCF_001483705.2 Eufriesea mexicana
ACAGTACACGAATATTTGTTATTAGCGGAAAGGATCACGTTTACAAATATTGTACAAGCATAGGGGTTCAAATGACAAAAGAATCGAACAAATGGTGTTGAGACTGACCGATTAAAGTTATTAATTGCAGTTATAGCAATATAAAAGTAAGATTACAATGCTAAACACTATAGACTTAATAAATTATATTTTCACTCTACATTCTCACGAATCTCCTTTCTTCTCTCAACAATTACTGTTATTGTCCTTGTTGAGTCCCGAACATTGCAACTCGCACGGTGGGAGTTTCGCGGGGTTGTAAGACCCGTTTACGCGGATGCCACAATGGTGCTAGGATGTGGCCTACTCTAAATTAACCCTTTGCACTCGAGAGTTG
>NW_017089570.1:0-376 GCF_001483705.2 Eufriesea mexicana
AAATTAAAAAAGGAAAATCGTGAATTTGCGCGAGAAACGAACGAATAGAATAATTTTATTTCGATGTTTGTAATATTATTATCATTATCCATTATTAAAGTTATAGCATTAGAACACGGTGACTGAGAATCACCTCTCGAGTGTAAAGGGTTAATAGTTGATACGTTAGTATATTTATATAAAAATATTTAAATAATGAAAACAATTCGTAATGAATTATTTTAAACGAAAAATTGATTGACACTTACTAGAAAATTTTCTTTCTCTTTCTCTCCCTTTCTCTCACTGTTATTAAACGTTCTCAGATAACTGTCTTATTCTGGCACATTCTTCTAAACATTTTTTCAAACATCATTCATACTAGGGTACACTCGCA
>NW_017089571.1:0-376 GCF_001483705.2 Eufriesea mexicana
CCAGATTCCATAGCATTGCAATGGCTATAGCACGCCAATAGTACCTTCCCTCCATATTTATGCCGGAAGGTCAGCTCACCACGATATTAGTCGAACTTGTCAATATAACTATATGTTCCTGCCAGATTCTGCAGCACTGCAGTGGCTATAACACGCCAATGGAATTCTTCCTCCTTATTTAAGCAAGAAAGTAAGCTCACCACGACAATAGTCGTATATGCGAATAAAATTGAAATTTCCAGACAGATTCTCTAGCATTGCAATGGCCATAGCACGCCAATAGAATCATCGCTCCTTATTTATGCAAGATAGACAGATCACCCCGATATTAGTCGAAAATGTTAATAAAATTATATTTTCCAGTCAGATACTATAG
>NW_017089572.1:0-376 GCF_001483705.2 Eufriesea mexicana
CATACTTACATCCATAGATATAAACTAACTTACTTCCGTTCATACATCCATACGTCCATCCATACATGCACCCATACATACGATATTCCACACACGCATCCATACATCCTTACATACATCCTTACATACATCCAAACATACATCCAAACAAACATCCATACAAACATCCATGCATACATGCATGCATACATCCATACATACATCAATACATATATCCATACATACTCTCATACATTCATCCATACATACATGCATACATACACCCTCACATACATCCTTACATACATCCGATCTACCGCCCGCCCACCGATCAATTCATCCACCCACATATCCATATATCCATGCGTCCGTACATCCATACATGCGTGTATCAATA
>NW_017089573.1:0-376 GCF_001483705.2 Eufriesea mexicana
ATAGCCTTCGCAATGCTATAAAATCTGGCTGGTAAGATCAATTTTGTGGACATTTTCGACTAATATTGTGGTGAGCTAACTTTCTTGCGTATATAAGGTGGAAAGATACAATTCACCTGCTATAGCCGTCGCAGTGCTGTAGTATCTGGCTGGAAAGATCAACTTTATTGACATTTTCGACGAATATTGTGGTGCGATAACTTGCTTGCATAAACAAGGAGGAGAGATTCTATTGGCGAGTTATAGCCATTGCAGTCCAGTAGAATGTGGCTGGAAAATTCAATTTTTTTGACTTTTTTGACTATTATCGTGGTGAGCTAACTTCCTTGCGTAGGTAAGGTGGAAAGACCCTCTTGGCGCCCTATAGCCTTAGCAT
>NW_017089574.1:0-376 GCF_001483705.2 Eufriesea mexicana
ATTATTATTCATATATAGTATTTATACAATATTTTAATATTATATGCAACACTATTAGCAATTCAAAATTATTTATACTTGAAATATTATTATTCTTACCCAATTGCACTATAATTAGAAATTATTTAATTTCAATATGTCACTATGTACATCTTTCTTATTTGCACTAAAATGATTGAAATTATACAAATCTGTGTACATTAAAATATGTTAAATATTAAATTTCAATGGTTTTTCATCGACTAAAGTCGAAGGTTAATCGTAAACACTAGCGGGGTAAATTACTTTAATTTTGAGGTAAAATACACAATATACTAATATTATATTACTATATTACTATATTTATAATATTATAATATTAAATATATTCAATCAC
>NW_017089575.1:0-376 GCF_001483705.2 Eufriesea mexicana
ACCAGATCAAATTAACGGACGATACACCTATAAATGTGCGCCAATATCGATATCCTCCTACTCATAAACAGGAAATTAACAAGCAGATGTTGGAGCTTTTGAACAATGGAATAGTAACACCTTCCAGATCGTCATTCAACGCGCCGTTGTGGATAGTCCCGAAGAAGTCAGACAACTCAGAGATAAAAAAAATGGCGTATGGTAATTTACTATCGAGCTCTGAATGAGCGCTCGGTTGCGGATGCTTATTCACTTCCTAATATATCCGAAATTTTAGACCAGCTCGGAAGTGCTAAATATTTTATTATTTTTCTTCTGAAAAGTGGGTTCCACCAGGTCCACCTCGACCCCGGCGACGCGCATAAGACTGCATTCT
>NW_017089576.1:0-376 GCF_001483705.2 Eufriesea mexicana
ACCAATCATAACGTAACCAAACGTAACACAACTAACCATGTCGTGACGAGCCCACTACTGTTGGACTCACAGAGCCAAGCGGTACATATTGGAGGAGAGTAGAGAGCTGACGGTCATAGAATCTCAGTGTATAGCGGAGAAGTCGCAGCTGCCCAAACCTAACCATAGCTAACGAAGTCTAACCAAACGTAGCCTATCTCAACCTAAATCTGCCGGAACACAATTACTCGCGTTCCCAGTTCCAGGCAGAACGTACTAGAGCCCAGTAGAGCGCAGAATTCCACCGAATAGCTGTGTACAGAACAAAAGTTGATGCTATCCTGACCAAACTTATCCTAACCCAACTTATCCGAACGTAATCTGATGCAACGTAACG
>NW_017089577.1:0-376 GCF_001483705.2 Eufriesea mexicana
TACATTGCTCTGCTAAACTCTGCTTGGCTCTCGTGAGGACGGCGATAGTGGTCCTGGCGCCCCAGGCTGTGTTACGTTACGTTTGGACATACCAAGTTTGGCTATGTAAGGAGGTGATAGCTTTGAATTTTGCGCTATACACTGCTATTCCGTGGATTTCAGCGCTCCACGGAGCTCCAGTATGTTCTGCTTGTCCCTATTGAGGTTTGCAATACAGCTTTCGGCACGTTAGCTTGATTTATGTTACGTTTGGTTATGACACGTTTGGTTAGGTTAGGATGAGGCAGCTTTGACTTTTATGCTATACACTTCTAATGCGTGGATTTCCGCGCCCTACATTGCCTACTATAATCAGCTCGGCGATTTGGAGGCCAGT
>NW_017089578.1:0-376 GCF_001483705.2 Eufriesea mexicana
TTGCTTGGTGAATAGATCGCCTAACGCGTTCAATCCAATGGCAAGCACAGACTTCTAATTTCTAGAGAAAAGGTCAATTCAAAATCTATAACCTGATATGGCATGGTGAATATATCGCCTAACGCCTTCAATGCAATGGCAAGTGTATCCACCTACTTGCCAGAGAATAGGTCTATTCAATATCTATTACCTGTTATAGCTTGCTGAATTGATCGCCTATCGCCTCCAATCCAATGGCAAGTACGGCCATCTACTTGCCAGAGAATACGTCTCTTCAAAGTCTGTAACCTGTTATAGCTTGGCGAATAGATAGCCTAACGCCTTGAATCCAATGGCAAGTACAGCCATCTTCTTGCCAGAGAATATGTCTACTGAA
>NW_017089579.1:0-376 GCF_001483705.2 Eufriesea mexicana
AGATCAATTTTATTCACATTTTCGACTTATACTGTGGTGAGCTATCTTTCTGGCATAAATATGTAGGAAATATACTGTTGGAGTGCTATAGGCATTACAATGCTATAGAATCTGCCTGGAAAGTTCAATTTTGTTGACATTTTCGACTTATATCGTGGTGAGCTGACTTCAATGCGTAAGTAAGGAGGAAACATGCTTTATGAGTGCTATAGCCATTGGAATGATATAGTTCATGGCTGGAAAATACAATTTTGTTGACATTTTCGACTAATATTGTGGTGAGCAAACTTCCATGCTCAAATAAGGAGGAAACATGCTCTTGGCGTGCTATAGCCGTCGCAATGCTACAGAATCTGGATGGAAAGTTCAATTTTAT
>NW_017089580.1:0-377 GCF_001483705.2 Eufriesea mexicana
TCTGCTGTGCACTAGTGTGCCCTGGTTGCCTGTGGTCAGGGGACGGGCAGCAATAACGGTTTCGTCGGGTTGGGCTACGTTTGGTTAGGATATGTTATTTTGGGTTCGGTTTGTATAGCTTCTTCTTTCGTGGTGTACGCTGTTATACGTTGAATTTCTGCGCTCTGCTCTATTCCTGTGTGCTCCGCTTGGAATTGAGGAGGCCAGCAATGGCGGTCTGGTCACTTCTGGTTGGATTATTTTGCACTTTGTTATGTTACGTTTGGTTAGGTTAGGATAGTGTATTTTCGACTTTTGCCCTATACACTGCTATTCGTTGGACTACTGCGCTCTGCATTGCTCTACTCCACTCTACTCGACCCTGGAGTGGCCAGGAA
>NW_017089581.1:0-377 GCF_001483705.2 Eufriesea mexicana
GTAATAATGACCAAAGGTTTAGGTTCAGTTTAGGTTAGAATAATCAAAAGTTGAGATTAGGTTCAGGATAAGAAGATCAAAGATTTAGGTACAATTTAAGTTAGAATGACCAAAAGTTCAGATTAGACTTAGGTTAAGAAAATGAAGGGATTAAATTAGGTTTAGACTAGTAATATCAAAGGCTCAGATTAGATTTAAGTAAGGATGACCAAAGGGTTAGGTTAGGTTTACGTAATAATGACCAAAGGTTCAGGTTCAGTTTAGGTTAGAATAATGAAAAGTTCAGATTAGGTTTAGAATAAGAATATCAAAGACTTAGGTGCAATTTAGGTAAGGATGTTCAAAGATTTAGGTTTAATTTAGATTGAAATGATCAA
>NW_017089582.1:0-376 GCF_001483705.2 Eufriesea mexicana
GGTGAATAGGTCGCCTAACGCCTTCAATCCAATGGCAAGTACAGCCATTTACTTGCCAGAGGAAAGGTCTATTCAAAACAAATAGTCTGGTATAGCTTGATGAATAGATTGCCTAACGCCTTCAATCCATAGGCAAGTACAGCCATCCACTTGCCAGAAATTTATGTCTACACAAAACCAATAATCTGGTATAGCTTGATGAATAGATCGCTTAACGCCTTCAACCCAATGGCAAATGCAGGCATCTACTTGCCAGAGAACAGGCCTATTCAAAATCTCTATGCTGTCACAGCTTGGCGATTAGGTCGCCTATCGCCTTCAATCCAATGGCAAGTACAGCCACCTAGTCGCCAGAGAATAGGTCTATTCAAAATAT
>NW_017089583.1:0-377 GCF_001483705.2 Eufriesea mexicana
TTGTGCTCTGCCTTGCGCGTGCCGCACCCTGCTGTCCTCTGTTGTGGTTAGGATAGGTAAGATGGTGTAGGTTAGGTTAAGTATGGTCAGGTAGGGACGGAGTAGGTATTTGTGATTCTCGCAGCTGTTCTCTGATATTCTGCGTTTTGCTGCGATCAGCTGATATATAGTGCGCTCGGCTGTGCTCCGTTGGGGTCAGATTATGTACGGTAGGTTAGGTGATGTTAAGTATGGGAACATTAAGTTTGGTTATGTTAGGTTAGGATACCAACTGTGCTATTAGCTGCGTCTTGGTGGCATTCGGCGCTTTCAGACTAAGAATGGTGCAAAAGGGTGTGAAAGGACAGAGAGACTGGGGGGCGCAAACATTTTTCTAT
>NW_017089584.1:0-377 GCF_001483705.2 Eufriesea mexicana
GGTTTATGTTACGTTTGGTAAGGATGGTTCTGACTTCTGTGCTACACACTGCTATTCGGTGGATTCCTGCACTCTACTGTGCTCTAGTACATTCTGCTTCGCCGTGGGGAGGCCAGGAGTATTGGTCTCGGCACATTAGTCTGAGCTCTGTTGCGTTTGGTTACGTTACGGTTGGTTAGGTTAGGAGAGGTTAGCTTAGACTTCTGTGCTGTACACGGATATTCGGTGGATTTGTCCGCTCTACATTGCTCTACTATGCTGTTCCCCGCTCTCGGTGTGTCAGCAATAGTGGTCGCGGCACGTTAGATCGTGTTAGATTACGTTTGGCTTGGTTAGGTTACGTTGTGGTAAGTAGGGATAGCTTCGACTTTTGTGCA
>NW_017089585.1:0-377 GCF_001483705.2 Eufriesea mexicana
GCACTCTACTGTACTATAGTAGGATCGTCTTGGCCCTGTGGAGGCCAGCAATAGTGGTCTCGGAACGTTAGGTACAAATCCGTTTCGTTTGGTTAGGTTAGGTTTTGTTAATTTCGGTTAGTATAGCATCGTCTTTCGCGCTGGACACTGACGTTCGGCGGACTTCTGCGCTCCACCGCGCTCTTCTACATTCCGCCTGGCTCTTCGGAGGCCAGCTATAGTGGTTGCGGCACGCTATGCTGAGATATGCTACGTTTGGTTGGGTTACATTGGTTTGTGTTAGGTTCGGGTAGCTTCGTCCTTTCGGCTATACGCTGCAATTCTATGGATTTCTGATCACTACTCATCTCTACTGTGTTCTGCTCGGCTCCGGGAGG
>NW_017089586.1:0-377 GCF_001483705.2 Eufriesea mexicana
GGCGGTGGCAGGAAGTGCGCGGGCGGAGCTCGTCCCCGAGGAGCGGCGCCGTGTCTTACCGACGGCTTCCTTTGGCGCGCTTGTGGGCACCCTCGCGGGCAGCTCCGGGGCAGCGGCCACCTGCCACGGCGCTCGCTTCTTGCGCCTACCGATGACGAAAGACCTGTGGCCCCTGAGTCCTTCCGGCTACGATCGGGGCCGCGACCGGCGCCTTAGCCGTGGCATCAGCGGGCCCGGAACGGGAAGCGCTTGCGACGGTGTGCGCCGAGGCCACCAGTACAGGCCGCGCGGGCAGGCCGACAGTGGAGCTCGCTTGCTGCGGCGCTCGCTTGCTCCGGCGCTCGCTCGCTCTGGCGCTCGGTCAGGCGCAACCCGCC
>NW_017089587.1:0-377 GCF_001483705.2 Eufriesea mexicana
ACTGGCCTCGGGACGATAGCTTCTGTAGGTTACGTTTGGTTTGTTCCGTTTGGGCTAATTTCGGTAAGGGTAGCTTCGACTTTCGTGTTATACACCGTTGTTCGTAGCTTTCTGCGCTCGGCTGCCATCTACTACATTCTGCTTGTATCGGGGGAGGCCAGCTATTGTGGCCGCGGCTCGTTACGTTGAGCTATGCTACATTTGATTAGGTTAGATTAGGTCGGGTTTTGTCAGGATATCTTCGACTTTTGTGTTTTTCGCTACAATGCCGCGGATTTCTGCGCACTACTGTGCTCTAGTGCACCCTGCTTGTATCTGTGAAGGTCAGCAATTGTTGGCTAGGTAAGTTAGGTTATGTTAGGTTACGTTTGGGTATG
>NW_017089588.1:0-376 GCF_001483705.2 Eufriesea mexicana
CCTTATTTATGCAAGAAAGTTAGGTCACCGCGATATTAGTCGAATGCGTCAATAAAAATGGATTTTCCAGCCAGATTCTATAGCAGTGCAATGGCTATAGCACGCCAATAGTATCTTTCCTCAATATTTACGCGGGAAAGGTAGCTCACCACGACATTAGTCGAAAATGTCAATAAAATCGAGGTTTCCTGCCAGATTGTACACCTTTGCTATGGCCAGAGCACGCCAATAGGATATTTCGTCCATATTTATACAAGAAAGTCGGGTGACAACGATGGTATTCGAATATATCAATAAAATTGAATTTTCCAGGCAGATTCTATAGCATCGCAATGACTATAGTACGCCAGTAGAATCTTTCCTCTTTATATATGCA
>NW_017089589.1:0-376 GCF_001483705.2 Eufriesea mexicana
GTCAATAAAATTGAATTTTCCAGCCAGATTGTATAGGATTGCAATGACTATAGTACGCCAGTATAATCGTTCTTCTTTATATAAGCAAGAAAGTTAGGTCACCACGATTGTAGTCGATAATTTCAATAAAATTGTATCTTCCAGCCATACTCTATAGCATTACCATGGCTATAGCACGTCAGCAGAATCTTTCCACGTTATATATGCAAGAAAGTTAGTTTACCACGATATTAGTTGAAAATGTCAACAAAATTGAATTTTCCAGCCTGACTCTATACCATTGCTATGGCTATAGCACGCCAATAGAGTATTTCGTCCATATTTATACAAGAAAGTTCGGTGACCACGATGTTACTCGAATAAATCAATAAAATTG
>NW_017089590.1:0-377 GCF_001483705.2 Eufriesea mexicana
ACAATAATTACATTAATATATTAATATTTATTATTATTCTGTTAATCCATTAATTTATTGATATATAATACTATATATCAATATATATAGTGTGGTAATGGTTACATAGATTTTTAAATATATACGTATTGGAATGAGTGGAACAAGTATACATGGGATTGAAATATCTAATGAATTCAGGTTATTATGATGAATGAGTATGCGTGTAATGATTAAAGTGTTGTGTGAATTGTGTATGCTAATGTACTGTATGAAAGAAAAAGAAAAAAAAGAGAGTGATTTGGAATATGTCAGTTGCAATTGAGTATTAATAATGAGAAGACGTGTGAGAGAGTAATCGTGATAAATTAATTATATTTCAACGTAATATTTGTGTT
>NW_017089591.1:0-377 GCF_001483705.2 Eufriesea mexicana
ATCACGTTTGGTTGTGTTAGGTTTGGTCTGGTTAGGTCAGGGAATTTTTTACTTCTGTGCTATGCATTGATATTTGCTAGCTTCCTGCGGTCTACTGCGCTCTACCATACCCTGTTCGACTCTGGGGATGCCAGCAATATCGGTCCTGACGCGATAGGATGTGATATGCTACGCTTGATAATGTCACGATTGGTTAGGTTAGAATAGGACCGCTTCGACTTTCGTGATATACACCGCTATTCGGAGAATTTCTACGCTCTTCATTACTCTACTGTACCCTGCTAGACCCTGAAGATGCCAGTAATAGTGGTCTGGGCAAGTTAGGATGAGTTATAATACGTTTGATTTGGGTAGGTTTGGTAAGGTTAGAACGGGAT
>NW_017089592.1:0-377 GCF_001483705.2 Eufriesea mexicana
GGCAATGTTAGGACAGGGTGACCTTGACTTTGTGCTATACACTACAGTGCGGCGGATATCTGCGCTCTTCTGTGCTCTAGTATATACTGCTTCGCTCTGTGGGGCTTGCACTAGTCGTCGCAGCACGTTATGTGTGTTAGAATACGTTCGGTTAGGTTAAGTTAGGCCATGTTGGGATAGGATATCATTGTCTATTGTGCTATACAAGGCAATGCGGAGAATTTCTGCGCTCTACTGTGTTCTACAATACTCTGCTCGGCTCTGAGGAGGCAAGAAATGGTAGCTGTGGCACGTTAGGTTGAGTTATGTCACGATTGGTTTGGTTAGCTTAGGGTATGTTTGGTTAGGATAGCATCTACTTTCGTGCTATACACTGC
>NW_017089593.1:0-377 GCF_001483705.2 Eufriesea mexicana
CAGAGAAAAGTAGAGCGCAGAAATTGAGCGCATAACAGTGTACAGCACGAAAGTCAAAGCTATCAGGACCTAACCCAAACTAACATAACCTTATCGATCGTAGCCCAACGCAACCTAACGTGCCGCGAAGGCTATTACTGGCCACCCTAGGGCCGAGCAAAGAATAGTATAGCGCAGTAGAGCCCAGAAGTCTATAGAATAGTAGAATTGAGCACAAAAGTCAAAGCAATCCTGACCCTATACAGACGAGGTAATCATAACCAAACGTAACATAACTCAACCTAACGTGCCGAGACCACAACTGGTGGCCCTCCCAGAGACCAGCAGAGCATATTATTGCAATACAGAAGGCAAAGATCCACCGAGTAGCTGTGTAT
>NW_017089594.1:0-377 GCF_001483705.2 Eufriesea mexicana
CCCCCCCCCCCCCCCCAAAGCCAGGAAGGTCACATTAGAGGAGAGCAGAGTGCAAGGGTCCGTTAAATGGCAGTGTATAGCACAAAAGACAATGGTATCCTGCCCCAACCTCACCAAACGTAACGCAACCAAACGCAACCTAACAGAACATATCTCGCATAGGCCACTACTTCTGGCCTCCACAGCGCTTAGCAGAGACAATACATCACAGTAGAGCGCAGAGATGCACCGAATAGAAGTGTATGGCGCAAAAGTCGAAGCCATCCTAACCAAACCTGGCCTAACCTAACCTAGCCAAACGTAGAATGACAAGACCTAACAAGACGAGACACCTGTTGCTGGCCTCCCCTGAGCCAAGCAGAACATATCAGAGCAGA
>NW_017089595.1:0-376 GCF_001483705.2 Eufriesea mexicana
GTCAGATTCTATTGCAACGCAATCGCTATAGTAAACGAATATAGTCCTTCCTCCTTGTTTACGCAGAAAAGTTTGCTCACCACGATATTAGTCGAAAATGTCAATCAAATTGAACATTTCAGTCAGTATCTATTGCAATCCAATGGCTGCACAAACCAATTGAAACTTTCCTTCGTATTTATACAGAAAAGTTTGCTCACCACGATATTAGTCGAGAATGTCACCAAATTTGAACTTTTCAGTCAGATTCTATTGCAATATAATCGCTAAGGCAAGCCAGTAGAATCTTTCCTCCTTATTTATGCGGATAATGTTGCTCACCACGATATTAGTCGATAGTGTCAATAAAATTGAACTTTTCAGTCAGATTCCATTG
>NW_017089596.1:0-377 GCF_001483705.2 Eufriesea mexicana
GCACTCGCGACAATGATCCGCCATAATTTTCCTATCTGGACCAGGCACGCGTGAAACGCGCCGAGTTCGCGCTCGCCTGAGTCTTCTACGATTATTTCTCCTTGCTTTGACGTCTTCTAATTGCAGCTCACAAGTGTCCCGCGTGGGCCAGAGGATTTTTCACAGCGGTGTCAAAGAAAAATTCGGAAATTCCGAATTGACTCCGTTGCTTTCGCTTATGGGACAAAACTTGGTTCTTGCGAAATTGGAAAATTTGTAGTGTGTTTAAAATTCACAGAGTATTTAAAAATCGTAGTGTATTTAAAATTCGCAGTGTATTTAAAATTCGCAGAGTATTTAAAAATCGTAGTGTATTTAAAATTCGCAGTGTATTTAAA
>NW_017089597.1:0-377 GCF_001483705.2 Eufriesea mexicana
CAAAGCTATTCCAAGCAAACAAATCATAACCTTATAGGATCGAACGGAATCGGACTCAGCCTAACGTTCCGAGACCACTATTGCTAGTCTCCCCATCTCCATGCAGAACATATTAGAGGAAAGTAGAGCGCAGAAATCCATAGAATCGTAATGCATGACACAATAGTCGAAGTTACCCTCTCCCAACATAACCATACGTAACATAACCGGAGGTAGCATAACTCAACCTAGTGTGCAGCCGCCAGTGTAGCTAGCCTCCCCAGGGCCAAGCAGAATATACTAGAGCGTTGTAAAGCTCCGATATCCGCCGAATAGCATTGTACAGCGCAAAGGTCAAAGTTGTCACTTCCGTTCATATCCAACCTTAATATGCCCAG
>NW_017089598.1:0-377 GCF_001483705.2 Eufriesea mexicana
AATATCGTGGCGAGCTAACTTCGTTGCATTGATAAGGGGGGAAGATTCTATTGGCGTGCAATTACCGTTGCAATGCTATAGAATCTGCATGGAAAATTAAATTTTATTGAACTTTTCAAATAATATCGTGGTGAGCTAACTTTGTTCCATAAATAAGGAGGAAAGATCCTATTTGCGTGCTATGCCCGTTGCAGTGCTATGGAATCTGGATGGAAAATTAAATTTTATTGATATTTTCGACTAATATTGTTGTGAGCTAACTTTCTTGCGTAAACAAGGTGGAAGAATACTATTGGCGTGCTATTGCCATTGCTATGCTATAGAATCTGGCTGGAAAGTTCAATTTTACTGACATTTTCGGACAATATCGTTTTGAG
>NW_017089599.1:0-377 GCF_001483705.2 Eufriesea mexicana
CGTTAAACGGATCGTCGCCAATCTCTCATCTTTCATCGCCACATGAACCAAATTAATCGTTTGATCGAATCATCGAACATTTAGTCAACAGTTATTATGTAGAATGAAATAAATATTGATAAACGATTGACGCGAGTGGCATACACGATGAGTATACATCACGAGTATACTGGTGTCAGCAATCAACTTTACCAAGTTTCCCATCTGAAAACTATAATTTCTCTATTTCCAAATTGACATTTCACATAAAGAATAATATTCAAATCCATCGAAGGCAACTAATGTACCGTGTGAGTTAAATACTGTTCAGTAATCGACTTATATTATTATTTATTATTATATTTGTTGCGGCCCTAGGACCGCAATGTCCCAAGTCA
>NW_017089600.1:0-377 GCF_001483705.2 Eufriesea mexicana
CAAAACCTTGCTTCTATTTTACGCTATCTTCCTGAATTTTTTTCAGAAAATTTTCTTACGCGTGTATTAATCTGCGCGTTAATCTGCGCGTATAAAGTCGTCGGACAGTATTCTTATTTGGAAAGGATGATTCCAATGAATGCTATCCATGGCTTATGTACATATTCTATATCGGATGGATGTGTGGAGAGTAATTTCTACACCCACAAGATAGATATGTATATACCCCACTCTTTAGCTCAATTCTCGTGTCTGACCCTATATCTCTTTGCCATGCTTCTTCTTTGTACTGCTCCAATTGATTTAATTGAAAAAAAAAGGATTTAATAATTCATCAATATAATATAAAATTTTTCAAGATGGAAAATAAATAAATA
>NW_017089601.1:0-377 GCF_001483705.2 Eufriesea mexicana
AAAATTGTCAAAGGAGAGGATAATGGCGTAGATGTTGATACGTGTAGACCATTTTAGTGTCCATATTTGATAAATCTTAGGTTAAATAAACTAATAGTTGTGTTAACGAGAATCTACAAATTGATAATATTTAAAAATATTTAATTTATTTTTTATACTGCATTTAACCTATTAAGAATTCTTATTTAAGTATACTTATTTTTACAATTGGATATTTCTTTTACTCTATCCAGATATCCTCATTCTACTTATGGCTTTTTGATGTGAGAAATAGCCCTGATTAAAAAGCGGTTGCATTGCCTAGTTAATCGATGACATAATCAAAAATTTGGTTCTTTCAGATCTATCACACAAAATGTATAGTTTATTCCCTAATT
>NW_017089602.1:0-377 GCF_001483705.2 Eufriesea mexicana
CTCCAATATTTTGTGTTTGTCTCTGACGAGGCCAGCAATAGTGGTCTCGGCACGTTAGTTGGTGTTAAGATACGTCTGTTTAGGTTAGGTTTTGTCAAACTCGGTCTGACTATCTCTGTCTTTCGGGCTCTACACTGCTACTCGGAGGATTCCTTCGCTCGACAGTGCTCTACTATACTCTGCTTGTTCCTGTTGAGGCCAGCAATAGTGGTGGCGGCGCGTTATGCTATGTTAGGCTACGTTACATTTGGTTACGTTAGGTTAACTTTGTTTAGGTTACCTGTGACTTTCGTGAGACACACTGTTATCAGGTGGATTTCTGTGATCCATTCCGCCGTAGTTCATTATGCTTGTGGCTGTGGGAGCCAGGAGTGGTG
>NW_017089603.1:0-377 GCF_001483705.2 Eufriesea mexicana
ATTATTTTTGGGATTCGATAATGACTTTGCATTGAAAATTAGTGTCGAATATTGGGATATTTTGAATCCTTAAGATATTTGTTTTAATAATATAGAATTTTTATTTTTATTTTATTTTTTTATATGTCGATTTAGACGATTGAATTAGTGTGAGAAATTTTAATTCTTGTATTTAATAATTTATATGTCATTATTTTTGGGATTCGATAATGACTTTGCATTAAAAATTAGTGTAATATGTTGGATAATTTTTAATTCTTAGGATATTTGATACGATGTAGAGGGTTGTAATATCGTCAACAATTTTGATTGTTATATTTGGTAATTCATGTTTAATTTCTTTTACTAATGGGTAAATACATTTCATTAAAAATTGG
>NW_017089604.1:0-377 GCF_001483705.2 Eufriesea mexicana
CGTAGCGCGTGCTGCGCACGCGTAGGGCGCCGCAGGCTGCAATCGTGGCGCCGGAGGGCGGCGCGCGCACTGCTGGATGTGATAACGCGTTACACTTACGCCTTCGGGAGCGACCATTTACCTACGGCTGGTGAGATCGTGCCTCTCTCCCGTTGTAACCTAGGTTAGGGTGACAACGGGTTGGCGTGTGAGGGCCCGTCATTTCGAGTGGCCGTGGTCCGGGCGCGCGGCGTCTCTTGATTGTCGCGAGGCGGTCGCAGGGTGTGCGTGCGTTGCGGTGCCGTGGTATATGTGTTGTGTGTGTGTGTGTGTGTGTGTGTGTGTGTGTGTGTAATCGACACGTCTGGCGCGCATGGCCATGATCGTTTTGGGTGCGA
>NW_017089605.1:0-377 GCF_001483705.2 Eufriesea mexicana
AATTGCTATTGAGACTAAATCATCATTGAACTGGTTAACGCAACGGCCACAGTGTTCTGTTGACGGATATACCATATACGGTACTGTGAATTATAAATACCGCTAGCCATATCTGATGGATACATTTGTTATCCTACAACTACTGTGGAACTTTAGCCATCAGTCAAACAATTAATACAGCGGCTGCAATGCTGTGATGATGGCTGTACTCAGTACTGTTATGTTAATTCTCAATGTCTTGAGCGCTAATGAATTTGCCTTTTGTCAGCCTAGAATTGCAATGGAACCGAAAATATCATGGAATTCACCAATCTAACTGCTATAGTAGTCTGTTGATGAATGTAATTAGTACCGTACTGTCAATTGTAAATTTCTCT
>NW_017089606.1:0-377 GCF_001483705.2 Eufriesea mexicana
TATATTTGAATAATAAATGTGTGAGCAAATGGTAGGAGCGATTGCAGCATGAAGTCTAAATTCCACGCATCGATTACTCGTACACGACATTTAAATGTCGTTATTCAAAACGAATTTATGAAACAATTTTTTTCATAGCGAAAAATCTATAAATGAATTAACTTCTATTTCCCGTCGCACGATTACGTAGTTATACCGACTATAGTCATTGACTGTTCACCTCCAGTACCCGGTATTCCAATTCGTGGAGTAAAGAAATTTCCTTTTGTCGATAATCGATTCGTAATTTGTAATTATTATCATATTCGTTTGTCATACCTTTTCAGAATTATTGCATTACTTGTAAATGCAATCGACGTAATTATTTTCCTCCAATT
>NW_017089607.1:0-377 GCF_001483705.2 Eufriesea mexicana
GGTTTGGGTTAGGCTTGGGTGGCTTTTACTTTTCAGATATACCCCGCTATTATATGCATTTCTTCGTTCCACTCTACCTTATTGTGCTCCGCTTGACTCTGGGGAGGCCAGAAATAATGGTCGCGACACGTTAGATTGAGTAGGTTCGTTTGGTTATGGTACGGTTTGTTATGTTGCGAGAGGATAGCTTTGTCTTTAGTCCCATAGCCTGCTATAAGGTGGATTTCTACCCTCTACAGTGCTTTAATGTTTTTAGCTTGGCTCTGAGAAGGCCAGCAATATTGGCCTCGGCATACTATATTCTGTCACGTTATTTTCGGTTCGGTTGGCTTAGGTTAACTTTGGTCAGGATTGCTTTAAGCTTGTGCTGTACACTG
>NW_017089608.1:0-377 GCF_001483705.2 Eufriesea mexicana
ACAACGAAACTTAAATCTATCCAAACCTAACCCAATCCATCGTTTCGCAGCCAAATGTAGCTTACTGAACATAACTGGTCTAGAACACAATTACTGCCCCCCCCCCAGAGCCGAACAGAGTATCGTGGAGCAACGTAGCAAGTCGGAATAGCATAAAAGTCAAAGCTATCCTGTCCTAACGTATCCAAACGAAATGCAAGCAAGCGCAGCCAGACTTAACCTAACGAGCTGAGGTCACTACTTCTGGCCGTCCCAGAGCGAAGCAGAACATATTGCAGCACAGCACAGCTCAGAAATCCACGGAATAGCTGTGTGTAGCAAAAAGGCGATGGTGCCCTAACCTAACCTGACCAATCCTGGCGTAACCAAACGTAGAC
>NW_017089609.1:0-377 GCF_001483705.2 Eufriesea mexicana
AAGTCCGGTTAGTCTACGTTCGGTTATGTTAGGTTATGTTAAGTTTGGCTAGGGTAGCTTTGACCTTCGTACCACACACTGTTATTCGGTAGATTTCTACACTTTACTGTGCTCTAGTACATTCTGCTTGTCTTTGTGGAGGACAGCAATTGTGGTCTCGTCATGCTAGGTTGTGTTATGTTACGTTCGCTTATTTTACGTTTGGCTAGGTTAGGATATGCTACTTTTACTTTTGTTCGATACATTGCTATTACGTGCATCTCTGCGCACAAATGTGCTGTAATATGCTATGCTTGGCTCCGGGAGGCCAGCAATATTGGTCTTGTCACGTCAGGTTGTGTTAGGTTACGTTTGGTTTGGTTAGGTTGGGTTTAGAT
>NW_017089610.1:0-377 GCF_001483705.2 Eufriesea mexicana
TTCCAATAGGTCCCTCATTTTTTTTTATTAATATTGTGTGATGCATCGAATCATGAAAATTCTTATTAATTAGGGATTTATTTAGATTCGAATTTTTTTTTTTTTTTTTATTTTCGTGTGTGGGGGACTCCTTAATTCTCTGTAATCGAATTTACTCTTTCACGTTTCTAATAGATCCCTAATTTTTTTATTAATATTGTGCAATGTGTTGAATGGTATTGTCTTTGTGCATTGTGTCCAATTGTATCGGTCTTTGTGATGAACTCCATATTTCGTCTCATGGGATTTTTCTTTTTATTTTCGCGTGTAAGGGACTCTTTTTAGTTCTCCATAATCGAATTTACTCTCTTGCATTTCCAATAGATCCCTAATTTTTT
>NW_017089611.1:0-377 GCF_001483705.2 Eufriesea mexicana
CTAAGTACTGCATGTCCCTGGCGATGCCAGCAATAGTGGCCACGTCGCGTTACGTAGCGTTAAGCTACGTTTGGTTACGTTATGTTGGTTTGGGCTAGGTTTGGATAGCGTTGACTTTTCATCCATACACTGCGATTTTTTGGATTTCCGCGCTCTCCTCTCCTCTGATATGTTCTGCTCCACCCTGTGTAGGCCAGTAATAGTGGTCGCGGCATGACACGCTGAATTAGGTTACGATAGGTTTGGTCAGGTTGTGTTAGCTTCGGTTGCGACAGCCACATCTTTCGCGCTGTACACTGTCATTAGTTGGATTTCTGCGCTCTGCTGTGCTATACTATATTCTGCATGGTCCTGACGAGGCCAGAAATAGCGGTCGC
>NW_017089612.1:0-377 GCF_001483705.2 Eufriesea mexicana
ATGCACGGAAGATAGCTCACCACGATAATAGTCGGAAATATCAATAAAATTGAATTTTCCGGCAAGCTTCTGTAGCATTGTAATGCCTATTGCACGCCAATAGAATTATTCCTCCTTATTTATGCATGAAAGGAGGCACACAGCGAAATTGGTCTAAAATGTCAGTAAAATTGGATTGTCCAGCAAGATTCTATAGCGTTGCAACGCTAGTAGCACGCCAATAGAATCTTTACTCCCTATTTATTCAAGAAAATTAGCTCACCATGATATTTGACGAAAATGTCAATAAAATTGAATTTTCCAGTCATGTTCTATAGCATCGCGACGGCTATAGCACGCCAATTGAATCCATCCTCCTTATTGATGAAAGGAAGATA
>NW_017089613.1:0-378 GCF_001483705.2 Eufriesea mexicana
ATGGACTTCTGCACTATACTATCTTCTAATATGCTCTGCTTGGCTCTGAGCAGGGTAGCAATACATGTATCGGCACGTTAGGAGTAATTAGGTTACGTTTGTACATGTTAGTACAGGATAGCTATGGCTTTTGTGCCATATACTGTTATTCCATGGATTTCTGCATCCTGCAGTCATCTAGCGTGCTTTGGTTGGCTCTATGGAGGCAGGCAATAGTGGTAACGTCACGTCAGGTTGATACACGTTACCTTTGGTCAGGTTAGGAGAGAATTGCATTGACTTTTGTGCTCAACACGGCCATTTTACAGACTCCTGGGCCCCTCTTTGCTCTGATATAGCCTGCACGACCCTGCGATGGCCATTAATAGTGGTCTCGGC
>NW_017089614.1:0-378 GCF_001483705.2 Eufriesea mexicana
TATGAAAATCTTTGAGATTCTCTTATAGTATACTCCAGAATTCGAACCCTACAACGTCTTTTACGCATTCGAATATATTTAATTTGTGTAATGTAAATTCTGTTGAATATAGATTTGTGTGTGTTAGAGAAAGAAAGAAGAAGACAAGGAGACAAAGAAAGTTGCATTTTATAAATGGAGAGTTGTAAATATGTATACCAGTACATCATGAGAAGATTAGAATGTTAGAAATCGTAATAGTTCCAGAAGTGAGTGTCCCTGTCAAAATAGTGGGACATGACCTACTTCTCAAGCATAGGAAGTCACAAATCAGAAAGATCTTCAAGGGCTCAGGTATACGCGATTCTCGCCTCTCCTCCAAACTGAAATCCTTAACTA
>NW_017089615.1:0-377 GCF_001483705.2 Eufriesea mexicana
TAGAAATTGCATTGATATAGAATGAGGCAGAAAATTCAATTTTATTGACATTTACGGCTAATATCGTGGTGAGTGAACTTTCTTGCATAAATAAGGAGGAAAGATCCTATTGGCGTGCTATAGGCAGTGCTATGATATACAATCATCCTGGAAAACTCAATTTTTTGAAACTTTCGACTAATATCGCGGTGAGCTAACTTTATTGCATAAATAAGGAGGACAGATCCAATTCACGTGCTATAGCCGTCGCAGTGCTATAGAATCTGGCTGGAAAGTGCATTTTTGTTGACATTTTCGACTAATATCGTGGTGCACTAACATCCTTGCATAAGTAAGGGGGAAAGATACGATTGGCGTGCTATAGCCTTTGCAATGCT
>NW_017089616.1:0-378 GCF_001483705.2 Eufriesea mexicana
CTAGCCCAAACGAACATAACCTAACCAAACGTAGCCCAACTCAGACTAACGCGCCGGCATCACTACAGCTGGCCTCCGCACACCCAAGTAGAATATAATAGAGCTCAGTAGAGCGCATGGATGCACAGAATAGCTGCGTACAGCAAACAAAGCCTAACCCATGTTGACAAACCTTATCCAAACCTAACCCAACCGAACGGAAGCTAACTCATGCAAACGTGCCACGAACATTATTACTGGCATCGCGATAGGCAAGCAGAACATACGAGAGCACAATAGAGCGCAGAAACATATATAGCACATATAGCCGAGCAGAACATACGAGAGCACAATAGAGCGCAGAAGTTCATCGCAAAACAGTACACATCATGAAAGTCA
>NW_017089617.1:0-378 GCF_001483705.2 Eufriesea mexicana
ATTCATCCTAACCAAACGTAACCTAACACAATCTACCGTGCCACGACCGCCATGGCTGTCCTCCCCAGAGCCGAGGAGGGTACAGTAGAGCAACGGAGAGCGCAGAAATCCACCGAATTGTAGTGTATAGCACAAAAATCAAAGTTACTCTATCCCATCCTTAGCGAACGTAACATAATCACACGTAACCTAACAGAACCTAACTTTCCTAAACCACTATTGCTGCCACCACTTCGCCAAGCAGTACGTATTAGCGGAGGTTGGAGCGCAGAAACCAATAGAATGGCAGTGGCTGTCAGAGTGGTCAAAGATATACAAATCTAACGAATGCCAACATAACCTAACCAAACGTAACGTATCCATTCCTAACGCGCCGCG
>NW_017089618.1:0-378 GCF_001483705.2 Eufriesea mexicana
ATTTTTGCAGATTTTTTAGTATTTCGATTCTTTGTTCTGTGTAATTATATACAATCATTTGTGTCATTCGTTCTATGATATAATAGAATAATGACTCTTATTTATTTATTTATTTCGTGAATCATATTTGTAATACAATTTTAGCATACTATTTTTGAGATATTTTTACTGCATATATATATGTTATTATTAATAATATATATGCAGTGTACTACGCGTGGTAAATAATTTTTGGCCAAATTCAATGATACTTATTCTTCCATTATTTTCTTCCAGATAATAAATAAAAATTTTTTAAAAACTCTTTACATGTAAGAAGTTATGATAATTTTGAAATAATTTCCTAGTGTCGTATTTGGTCAAAAATTTCTTTCCAGG
>NW_017089619.1:0-376 GCF_001483705.2 Eufriesea mexicana
TTCTATAGCATTGCAATGGCTATAGCTCGCCAATAAAATCTTTCCTCCTCGTTTATGCAAGAAGGTTGGCTCACCACGATATTAGTCGAAAATGTCAACAAAATTGAACCTTCCAGCCAGATTTTATATCATTGCGGGGGCTATAGCACGCCAATTGGATCTTTGCTCCATTTTTATGCAGGAAAGCGAGCTCACAACGATATTTGTCGAAAATGTCAACAAAATTGAATTTGCCAGCTGTATGATATAGCAACGCAATGACTATAACACGCCAGTAGAATCTGCCCTCCATATTTACGTAATGAAGTGAGCTCACCACGATATCAGTCGAAAATGTCAACAATATCGAACTTTCCAGCCAGATTCTATAGCATTG
>NW_017089620.1:0-378 GCF_001483705.2 Eufriesea mexicana
GACTCGGCCACTGTAGCTCTCCACCCTTGGGTCGAGCAGAGTATAATAGATCAACGTACAGTGCAGGAAAACACCGAAAAGCAGTGTATAGCACAAAACTTGTGGATACCCTAACCTAACCTGGCATAGCCTATCCTCACCGAGCGTAGCATAGCACAATACGTCCTGCCGCGACCAATGCACCTGGCGTCTCCTGATCCAAGTAGAATGTAGCATAGCACAGTAGATGACACAAAACTGCCGAATAACGGTGTATACTGCGAAAGTCGTAGATATCCTAACCAAACGTAACCAAACCATACCTATCCAACGTAGCCTAACACAGCCTGACTGGCCTCGACCACTATTTCTCGCCTCCTCAGAGCCGAGCAGAGTATA
>NW_017089621.1:0-378 GCF_001483705.2 Eufriesea mexicana
CAGATAACAATAGAACACATAAGTGAACGGAAATCCACAGAAGAGAAGTTTATAGCAAAGTAGCCAAGGCTATCCTAGCCTAACCTAACAAAACATAACATTACGAAACGTAACATACACAACCTAACGGGCCTAGACCCATATTGCAGACTTCCAGAGAGCCAACCAGAATGTACTGGAGCACAGTAGGCACAGAAATCCACCGCATTTCAGTGTAAAGCACAAGAGCCAAAGGTATCCTCATCTAACCTGAATTAACCGAACCCAACCGAATGTAGCCTAACTCAACGTAACCTGCCGCTACCACTAATGCTGGCGCACCCAAAGACAGGCTGGACATACCAGAGCAGCGTGGATTGCAGAAATCCGCAGTATAGC
>NW_017089622.1:0-378 GCF_001483705.2 Eufriesea mexicana
TCTATTTTCATTCAATTTTTACAATTGTAAGTAGTTCAAGCGCTCTGGTTATGGATGACCACCATGGCAACTTGGTAACGACTGACAGTCGACTAACTGTCAATTTTTAATCTAATTTCTACAATTGGAAGTAATTCAAGCGCTCTGGTTATGGATGACCACCATGGCAACTTGGTAACGGTTGACAATCGACTATCAATATTCATTGAATTTTTAAAATTACAAGTAAATAGTTCAAGCGTTTCGGTCACAGGTGACCACCGTGGCAACTTGGTAACGGTTGACAGACGACTATTAATATTCATTCCATTTTTAAAATTATAAGTAGATAGTTCAAGCATTTCAGTCACAGGTAACCACCGTAACAACTTGGTAACG
>NW_017089623.1:0-378 GCF_001483705.2 Eufriesea mexicana
TAGCCGCAAAGCATTGTCAATCCTTTTTAAAATTTGCACTGACCCATTGGGCCTGGTCATTTTGTAAAATGTGATCAGATAGTCAAATAGCATATAATAAATAAATAAATAAATAAATAAATAAAGAAATATGTCAATAGGTAAAAGACTTAAATAGATAACTAATAAATAAATAAATAAGTAGTAGTAATAAATAATAAGAGATGACTAGTAGTGTTTATGTTTCTTGTTTAGCGTATATAATCATAGTCGATAAAGGCGTTCGCTATTTCGATGGACGATCGGAGGGCAATCATTGAGACGGTTACCATATCGCTTTTCTTAAACCCTAGGGCTTTTAGATTGCGTTTGGTGTCGGGAGGCATGGCTCCTCGACAC
>NW_017089624.1:0-378 GCF_001483705.2 Eufriesea mexicana
ACGATATTAGTCGAAAATGTATATAAGATTGATCTCTCAGGTCAGACTCTATTGCATATCAATAGCTATAGCACACCAATAGAATCTATCCGCCATATTTATGCAAGGAATTTTGATCACCACGATATTTATCGAAAATGATAATAAAATGCACAATTCCATTCAGATTCTATTGAATTGCAAAGGCCACAGCAAGCCAAAAGGACCATTCCTCCTTATATATGCAAGAAAGTTTGCTCACAGCGATATTAGTCAAAATGTCATCAAAATTGAACTTTCCAGTCAGATTCTATTGCATTACAATGGCTATACCACTCCAATAGAATTTGTCCCAATTATTAATGCGAGGACGCTCGTTCACCACGATATTAGTCGAAA
>NW_017089625.1:0-378 GCF_001483705.2 Eufriesea mexicana
CGACCACTATTGCTGGCCACCTCAGAGCCAAGCAGAATAGATTAGTGGAGAGTAGGACGCAGAAATCCATAGAATTGCAGTGTATATCAGAGAGGTCAGAGCGACCCTTACCTAACCCAAACAAACCGAACATTGCCAGACATAGCTTAAGCAAACATAACGTGCCTAGACAGCTATTTGTGCCCTCCCGCAGAGGCAAGCAGGACATACTAGAGCACAGCAGATCGCAGCAATCTGCCGAATTGCAGCGCACAGAGCGAAAGTTGTAGTTATCCTGAACAACCATTGCCTAGCCCAACCTAAACGAACTTAACCTGGCTCAAAATAATAGGCCGAGACCACTGTTGCAGGCCTTGCTAGGGCCAAGCTGCGAATATT
>NW_017089626.1:0-378 GCF_001483705.2 Eufriesea mexicana
CGGCAAGACGCATTGAGCTGGGCTACGTTTGGTTAGGTTAAGTTAGCCTGAGTTAGGTTTGGGTAGCTTCGATATTCCTACTATAAAATGCATGTCCATGGATTTCTGGCCGCTGCACGCCTCTGCCAATTTCTGCACGCCTCTGGGGGGGGGGGCAGGAATGGTGGCGGCGTTGCGTTAGGTAGGGCTAGGTTACGTACTGTAATATCACGATTGGCTATGTTAGGATAGGGTATCTTCGACTTTTGTGATGTACACTGCGATTCTATGGATTTCTGCGCCCTACTCTTCTGCACCCTTTCTGCTAACCCCACGGTTAGGTTATGTCGGTTTGGTTTTGTCAGTGTAGATTTGGCTTTTCTGCTATACACTGCTATT
>NW_017089627.1:0-378 GCF_001483705.2 Eufriesea mexicana
AATGGTGGCCGTGACGCGGAAGGTTGGGATAAGTTACGTTCGGCCATTACAGGTTCGGTTAAGTTAGGGGAGGACTGCTCTTACTTTTGCGATATGCTCTGCTGTTCGGCGGTCTTTTAGGCTCTACTGTGATTTAATATGCTCTGCTTGTCTCTGAGGAGGCCAGCAACGGTGATCTCGGCACGTTAGTTCGAGTTAGATTAAGTTTGTTCGTGTCAGGCTTCTTTGAATTCGGTTTGGATAGCCTTGACCATTGTGCTCAACACTGCTACGCCACGGACCTCTGGACTCTACTGTGCTCTTTCATATTCTGCTTGCCTCTCGGGACGCTAGCAATAGTGGTAGCGGCACGCTCGTTTGTGCTACGTTACGTATGGT
>NW_017089628.1:0-378 GCF_001483705.2 Eufriesea mexicana
TATAATTTAATTATTACATTTTAATGTGTATGTATAAAATTAAATGTTTTAAAATGATAAATATTTTTTCGAATGTCATAAATCCACAAATACATGGTTACGTATATACCAACTGATGTTAATATGTTTGTTCCACCATATATATTTAGTTCTGTCACATGATAAGTATGAAGTGATTCGACATAGTGCGTATGCATATGCGCAATACTCATCGTATTAGTTAAATCAGTGTTCGTTTTGTAATAAAGTATAAAGGTGTAATTCTTGCAATTGCTCTAAAATTCTGATTTCTTAATTCTTTTATAAATAAGTAGAAAATATTGAAGATAGCAGAAAGTAAGGTAAACAAAAATATAAAATATATATAATATTAAGTAA
>NW_017089629.1:0-377 GCF_001483705.2 Eufriesea mexicana
ATCTATAGAACCTGTCCGGAAAATTCAATTTTATTAACATTTTCGACTAATATCGTGGTGAGCAGACATCCTTGCCTAAATAAGAACGAGGGATTCTATTGGCGTGCAGCAGACATTCCAATGCTATAGAATCTGGCTCGAAAATTCAATTTTATTGATATTTTCCACTAATATCATTGTGTGCCGTCTTTCTTGCATAAATGTGGAGCAAAGAATCTATTGGCGCGCAGCTGCCATTGCAGTGCTACAGAATGTTGCAGGGAAATTCAATATTATTGACATTTTCGAATAATATCGTAGTGTGGCATCCTTCTTGCGTAAATAAGGAGGAAGGATTCTATTCGCGCGCTATTGACTTTGCAATGCAATACAATCTG
>NW_017089630.1:0-378 GCF_001483705.2 Eufriesea mexicana
TGGAGCACAGTAGAGCGGAGAAATACACCAAAAAGCAGTATGTGTCGCAAAAGTCACGGGTACAATATCCTAACCTAACCGACGGAAATAATACCTAGCGTAACCAATGTCAACCAAACGTGCCGCTACCGCTATTGTTGGCCTCTACAAAACCAATCAGAACGTGTTAGAGAAGAGTAGGGCGCACAAATCCATAGAGTCGCAGTGTACAGCAGAATTGTCAAAGATATCCAAACCCAACCTAAACCAGCTTAACCTAACCTAGCGTAGCCAAGTTCAACGTTACTTGCCGCGACCACTATTGCTGGCCTCACAAGGATTTAGCAGAGTTTGGTAGAGCAATGTAGAGCGCATGAATCCACTGAATAGCCGTGTATA
>NW_017089631.1:0-378 GCF_001483705.2 Eufriesea mexicana
AATGCAATGCGGTACATTACTGCGATCTACTGTTCTCTAGTTTGTGGTGGTTGGCCCTGGTGTGACTAGCAGTAGCAGTCTCGGCACGTTATGTTGAGTTAAGCTATGTTCGGTTATGTCACGTATGGTTATGTTTGGATACTGTAGCTTCGGCTATTATGCTACACGCTGCGATTCTATGGCTTTATGGGCTCTAGTCTATCCTAATACGCTTTGTTTGTCTCTGGGGTGGCAAGCAACCCTGGTCCTGGCACGTTATGTTAAGTTAGGGTATGTTCGCTTATATTACGTTTCGCTAGGTTAGGATAGGTTAGAGTAGACCTTTGTGCTATAGACAGCTATTCGGTGGATTTCTTCGCATACTCTGCTCGGTTCTGG
>NW_017089632.1:0-378 GCF_001483705.2 Eufriesea mexicana
TCCCGCAGACCGGCAATCCCCGCCATCAGCACGCGGACGTTCTACGCCATCGTCTCCTGGGCATGACCGGCTGTTACTTGGAGACTCATCTCCCAGCCAGCCGAATCCAGCACCCTGGCGCACATACGGAAGAGGCGAACGCATGGGCCTTGCAGATTCCAACACAACCTAACCTAACTCGACCTAACTAAACGTAAACTAACAAAACCTATCGCGCCACGACCGCTCTTGTTGGTCTCCCCAGCGTCAATCGGAGCATATTAGAGCACAGCGGAGCACAGGAATCCACCGAATAGCAGCGTATGGCGCAAAAGTCAAAGAAATCCTCATCAAACTTAACCAAACCTATCCTACCGGAGCTTAACGTAATTCAACCTA
>NW_017089633.1:0-378 GCF_001483705.2 Eufriesea mexicana
CTCGACTCAGTGGAAGCCAGAAATGGTAGCCGGTGCAAGTTATGTTCGGTTACGTTGCGTTTGGTTCATAAGCAATTGGTTAAGCCCGGAAGGGATATCTTTGTCTTCTGTGATATACACTGCTCTTCGGTGGAATTCTGCGCTATACTGTGATCTGGTATGTTCGGATAACTCTAGGAAAGGCAGCAAAAGTGGTCTTGGCACGCTACATTGGGTTAGGCTACGTTTGGTTCGGTTAGGTATGGTCAGGTTAGGTTAGGATGTCTTCCACTTTGTGCTTTACACAGCAGTGCGGCGGACTTCTTCGCTCTATTGTAATCTGGTATGCTCTGCTTTGCTCTGGAGTCGCCAGAAATAGCAGCCTCAGCGCGTTAGGCA
>NW_017089634.1:0-378 GCF_001483705.2 Eufriesea mexicana
GATAGCTTTGCCTTTAGTGCTTTAGTCTGATATGAGGTGGATATCTAGGCCCTACAGTGCTCCAATGATTTCAGCTTCGCTCTGCGAAGGCTAGAAATGGTCGTCTCGACACGTTATGTTGAGAAATATTAAGATCGGTTAGGTTGGGATAGGCAAGGTTTGGTTAGGATAGCTTCAGCTTTTGTGCTGTACGCTTATATTCGGTGGATTTCTACGCTCTGCTGTGCTCTTGTACCTCCTCCTTGGCTCTGGGGAGGGCAGCTACGGCGGCCTCGGCAGATTTGTTTGTGTTGGCTACATTTGGTTTTGTCCTGTTGGTTTGGTTATGTTTGGTTTGCTTTGACTCTTCTGATATACATTGCGATTCTATTGATTTCT
>NW_017089635.1:0-378 GCF_001483705.2 Eufriesea mexicana
TAGGTTTGGCATGGTTAGGTTAGGTTAGCTTTGACTTATGTGCTCAACACTAACATCATATGGACTTTTGTGCTTTACTGTGCTCTATCTTATTCTGCTTGTCTCTGTGGAAGCCAGTAGTAGTGGCCACGGTACGTAAGGTTGGGTTAGTTTACGTTCGGTTGTGTTACGTTTGGCTAGGTTAGGGTAGGCTACTTTCACTATTGTGCTGTTCAATGCTATTCGGTGGTTTTCTGCGCTTTAATGTGCTTTAGTTTGCCCTGATTGGCTCTGGGGCGGCCAGAAATATTGGTCGTGTCGCGTCACGCTTAGTCACAATTAATTTGGGTGTGTTAGGTAAGGTAAGGTTAGGTCAGGGTATATCTGACTTTTGTGATA
>NW_017089636.1:0-378 GCF_001483705.2 Eufriesea mexicana
CGTTGTCAATTGCTAATGTCTGGTGGATCACTGAATACGTTCTTTGGCATTCTGGAATTGTTACACAATTAAAATTGCGTTTGAAGGCGTTAATACAACGGATACGGTGCTGTGTTGGTAGCTATAATAAGTACCGTACAGAAAATTGGTAATGTCCCAAACTGCAACGGTAATAAATATTAATTACTCCGGAGTTGCTTTGGAATGTACGACCTCAGTGAGCAGAGCAGTTGAAAGGCAACTTTACAGTGACGATTGCCATACTCTGTACTGTGTTGCCAAATGCAAATATCTCGTGTCTCACTGTGTCTGTATTTTGCCATTATAGAGTTGTTATAGAATTTAAATCATAGTGGTACATATTAAGCCGATGGTTGC
>NW_017089637.1:0-378 GCF_001483705.2 Eufriesea mexicana
CCATACATCCATATATACATCTATACACACATCCGTGCATACACCCATCCATACACCCATCCTTAAATCCATTCATCCACACATCCATACACCCATACATCCATACTTCCATCCATACATACATCCATCCATCCATACCTCCATCCATCCATACATCAGCTCATCCATACATCCATCCACCCATCCACCCATCCATCCATGCATCCATAGAGACATCAACACATACACCCTTACATACACCAACACATTCATCCATACATACATCCATGGATACATACTTACATACATGCATACATACATCTCGCATACATCCAAACATTCATCCATACAAGCATCCATACATACATCCACTCTTCCGTCCATTCACCGATCCAATCG
>NW_017089638.1:0-378 GCF_001483705.2 Eufriesea mexicana
TTACTTTCTAAATTTCTATATTAATATATTAAATAATTTCTAATTTAAATTACAATAATAAATGACAAAATTTTAATAAATTTGATTTCAAAAGCATTTCACATGAATAAAATTAATATATTTGTTAAATTTGGAAGGTTGTCAGGATGATGCTATATTTCATAAAATTATCAAAGGATTCATAACACAAGGTGGTGATCCCATAAGTACAGGAGAAGGTGGTAAAATATATGGAGAACCATTTAAGGTAACACTATATTTAAAAATAAAATGAATTCAAAAATAATTATTGGATATATGTATTTTAGGACGAACTTTATACATTTTTGCCGACGAGATTTAATCCCTATGGCTAATGCTGGAAAAGATGACAATAAT
>NW_017089639.1:0-378 GCF_001483705.2 Eufriesea mexicana
TGCTGTGCTCTAGTGCATTCTGCTTGGCCCTGGGAGGCCAGAAATAGCGGCCTCCGCACGTTTGGTTTAGCTATGCTACTTGCGGTTCTGTTACGTTTGGTGAGGTTAGCATACCGTAGTTTAAACTTTTGTGCTATACACGGCTTTTCGGTGGATATCTGCCCTCTACTGCACTCCAACATGTTCTGCTTGGATCTGTTGTAGCCAGTAATAGTGGCCTCGGCACGTTAGGTTTTGTTATGTTACGCTCCGACATGTTAGGTTAGGAATGCTTGGTTAGGATTTCTTTGTCTTTTGTGCTATACAGTGCCTTTCGTCGGATTCCTAAAATATACAGTGCTCTGCTATGTACCGCTTCCCTCCGCAGAAGCCAGCAGC
>NW_017089640.1:0-378 GCF_001483705.2 Eufriesea mexicana
TGCAGTGACTATAGCACGCCAATTGAATCCTTCCTCCTTATTAATGAAAGAATGTTTGCTCGCCATGATATTAGTCGAAAATGTCTCTAAAATTGACTTTTCCTGCCAGAGTCCGTAGCATTGCAAAGGATACAGCAGGCCAAAGGTATCTTTCCCCCTTACTTATGCAAGGAAGATAGGTCACCACGATATAAGTCGCAACTGTCAATAAAAATGAATTTTCCAGCCAGATACTATAGTAATGCACTGGCTATAGCACGCTAATAGAATCTACCATCCTTAATTCTGCAAAAAAGATAGCTCCCTACGATATTCGCCGAAACTGTCAATATAATTGAACTTTCCATTCTGATTCTATAGCATTGCAAAGGCTATAGC
>NW_017089641.1:0-378 GCF_001483705.2 Eufriesea mexicana
TTCGGATCTTGATATTACAAAATTAAAATTCGATACCTAAAATGGAAAAATTTTTTCCCCTCCAGTCAATAATTTTCATTATATTTCCCACACAACTTCATCGAATAAGAAAAACAGAAAACAGTAAACTGAAGCAATTTGATAACCAATATTGCTAAAAAAAATTTCTTTTTGAATTTCAATATTGCTACATTAAAATTCAATACTAGGAATCAAAAATTCCCTTTCTTTTATTTTTATCACAGGGAAATGAATTTTTCATTACTCTTTTACCAATTTCTTCCTCACTTTTTATTACACATTAGAAATAAATTAAAGTAGAACAAAATAAAGTAAAAAATTTTCACCCTATCCCTTTTGGAATTAAATCAAAAGAGT
>NW_017089642.1:0-378 GCF_001483705.2 Eufriesea mexicana
ACGTATCCCAGGTCAACCTAACTAGCCGCGGCCACTATTACTGGTCTCCACAGAAACAAGCAGTGCACATTAGTTTATAGCAGAACGCAGAAATCCATAGGATCGCAATGGGTATCGGAAATGTCAGAGTTACACAAACCTAACCCAAACCAACAGAACATAGCCGAACATAGTCTGACTCAACCTAACGTGCTGAGACCGCTATTGTCGCACTCCTCAGAGCCAAGCAGGATATACTAGAGCAGAGTAGAGCGCAGGAATCCACCGAGTAGCAGTGAACAGCACAGAAGTTAAAGATATCCTGACCAAACTTAGCCTGACCCATCATAACGTGCCGAGAACGCTATTGCTGTCCTTGCCAGAGCCGAGCTGAAAGCA
>NW_017089643.1:0-378 GCF_001483705.2 Eufriesea mexicana
AACCATACCTGACCTAACCTAACCTAGCCGTTTGTATCCCAAATCAATATAACGTGCCGAGGCAACTACTCTTGCCCTCCCCAGAGCCAACGAGAATATACTAGATCACACAAGAGCATAGAACTTCACACAATAGCAGTGCAAGGCACAAAAGTCAAAGCAATCCGAACCTAATATATACAATCTTGACATGACCAACCGTAACATAAATAATGCTAACGTACCACGACCACAATAGCTGGCCCCCCAGATACGCGCAGAACATATTAAAGGTCAGTAGAACGCAGAAATAGGTAGAACCGCAGTGTATGGCACAAAAGTCATATCTATCCAAGACTAACCCAAATAACATATCCTAACCAAACGTAGCATACCGCA
>NW_017089644.1:0-378 GCF_001483705.2 Eufriesea mexicana
GCGTAGATGCGTGTATGGAAGGGCGGATGTATGGATGAAAATATTTATGGATGTATGGCTGTATGTATGGATGGATGTACGGTTGGGTTGATGTATGGAAGGACGGACGCCGGTATGTATGGATGTGTGAATGTATGGATGTATGGATGCATGGATGAATGGATGCATGGATGTATATACGTAAGTGTGTATGAATGGGTGGACGTACCTATTGATGTATGTATGGGTGTTTGGATGGATGGATGTATTGTTGGGTGGATGTAAGGTTTGCTGGATGTATGGATCGATGGATGCATAGATGGATGTATGGAAGAGTGGATGTATGGATGGATGGATATATGGATGTATGGATGTATGGATGGATGGATGTATAGGTGG
>NW_017089645.1:0-379 GCF_001483705.2 Eufriesea mexicana
AACATTCTATAGGGTCTTATCGTACTTAGCATTTTAACTAAAAATTTAATTTCATTAATTCTTTCATTCCATTCTTCAATTAAAGGACAATTGACTATGCTACCTTTGCACGGTCAATGTAGTGCAGCTATTTAAATAAATTCATTCAGCAGATTGACTTAAAATTAAATTATATAGATATATCTTCCTAAGAATAGAATGAAGATAATTATAAAGAATTAGAAAATTGTAAGGAAAGATAATTATAAGAAAATAATTATAAATATAGTTATTTCTTTTTACCCATAATCCCAATATTAGAGATGGCATTTGTTACACTGTGACCAATTAAATTCTTCATCTGAAACTTCTTTCTATTATCTAACAGTATTCCATTCAC
>NW_017089646.1:0-379 GCF_001483705.2 Eufriesea mexicana
TTGCACTCTACGAATGGCACCGTTGACAGACATGGCGTTCGAATGATGTCTGATTTAATTGTTATAGTTCGTTGACGTAGGTGGTCCATTCAGTTTGGATGCTGGCAGGTAGCGATTCGCCCCACGTGAGTTTTAATTTCCAAAGCTGCTGCATCAGTATCTTCGCGGTCGTGATAACAGGTGCCAGCAAACCTAGGGGATCGAATATCTTCGAGATGGTGGACAAGATTGTTCGTTTCGTTACTCTTGTATCGATATTCGAATCCACGGAATAGACGATGCGATCGTTATGCGCTTGCCATGAAACACCAAGAGCCTTGACCGTTGCGTCTCCGAAGTATTTGGTGTGGATTTGAGCTTCTGGAAGTCCCGTTAGGAG
>NW_017089647.1:0-379 GCF_001483705.2 Eufriesea mexicana
GTTGGGTTTAGATAGGTCAAGCTTGGTTATGTTGGAGTTCGCTCGGCTAGGACAGGTTATCTTTGACATTAGTGGTGTAGTCTGCTATTCTGTGAATTTCTGCTCTCTATATTGCCGTAACATAGTTTACTTGACTCAGGGGATGCCAGTGATATTGGTCTCGGCACGTTAGGTTGAGTTATGCTGCGTTCGGTTGGGTTACGCTTGGCTATGTTAGGAGATGGTAGCTTCGACTTCTGTCCTATACATTGCCATTCCGTGGATTTCTACGCTCTACTGTGATCCAATAGTCCCTGCTTTGATCCGGGAAGGATTGAAATAGTTGCCGCGGCGCGTTATGTAGTGTTATTTTACGTTTCGTTAGGTTAAGTTTGTTTGG
>NW_017089648.1:0-379 GCF_001483705.2 Eufriesea mexicana
ATAAACATACGTAACATAACTAAATCTAACGAACCGCGACCACTATTGCTGGCCACCACAGAGACAACCAGAACATATTAGAGCACAGTGGAGGGTGGAAGTCCACCGAGTAGCAGTGTATGACACAAACGTTTAAACAACCCTGCCCGAGCTTCACCAAACGTAGCATAACCGGACGTATCGTAGCTCAACCTGACGTGCCGAGACCGCTATTACTTTCCACGCTGGGGCCAAGCAGATAGTATTAGAGCAGAGTAGAGCGCACAGGCCCACGTCATAGCAGTGTGTAGCACATAAGTCAAACACATCCTGACCAAAGCTGACACAACCTAACCTATACAAACGCAGTGTAACTCAACATAGCGCGACGAGACCAATA
>NW_017089649.1:0-379 GCF_001483705.2 Eufriesea mexicana
GGAATCCGCGGATGGCAGTGAATAGTACAAAAGTCTAGACAATCCAATCCTTACAACACCAGAAGTGGCACGTCCAAACATAGCAAGGCTCAACCTAACGTGCTGAGACCACCACGCCTGTGCTCCCAATATTCAAGCAGAATATACTAGGGCACAGCGAAGCGCAGGAATCCACCGCATTGCAGTGTACGGCACAAAAGTCAGACACACCCTGACCCCGTTTCACCTTACTTAACCCATTCAAACCCAGTGCGAATAAGAATGACGTGACGAGGTCAAAATCTATGCCCTCCTCAGGACCAAGCAGAGCATATTGGAGCACATTGGAGCGCAGAAACCCATCGAATAGCATTGAATAGCTCAAAAGTCAGCGTAGCCC
>NW_017089650.1:0-377 GCF_001483705.2 Eufriesea mexicana
CTATAGAATCTTCCTGGAAAATTAAATTTTATTGACATTTTCGACTAATATCATGGTGAGCTACCTTGCTTTCATAATAAGGAGGAAAGATGCTTTTTGAGCGCTATAGCCATTGCGATGATATAGAATGTGTTTGGAAAATTCAAATTTATTAACATTTTCGACTAATAACGACGTGAGCTAACTTTCTTGCATATATAAGGAGAAAGGATTCAATTCACTTGCTATAGCCCTTGCAATGCTATAGAGTCTGGTGGGAAAGTACAATTTTAGTGACATTTTCGCCTAATATTGTGGTGAGTTAACTTGCTTGGATAAATAAGGAGGAAAGATTCTGTTGGCCTGCTATAGGCATTGCAATGCTGTAGAATCTGGAA
>NW_017089651.1:0-378 GCF_001483705.2 Eufriesea mexicana
AAGTCTCTGCCGCCCTCCCCTAACCAATTCAAACGTAACATAACTGACGTAGCTTAACTTAACATATCGCGGCAGGGCCACTGTTGCTGGCCTCCCCAGAGATGAGCAGTTTATAGTGGAGCACAGAGGAGTGCTGAAATCCACCGAATGGCAGTGTATGCCACGAAAGTCAAAGCTGTCCACACTTAACTCAATCTAGCGTACCACAACCAAACGTAGCCTATCTGAACCTAACATACCGAGACCACCACTGCTCGCCTCCTCAGCGCCGAGCAAAGCATATTGGAGCACAGTAGAGCGCAGAAATCCACCGAGTGGCAGTGTACAGCACAAAAATCGAAGCTGCCCTGTCCAAACAAAACCAAACCTAACCTAACT
>NW_017089652.1:0-379 GCF_001483705.2 Eufriesea mexicana
ATTGTGTCATCTCATTTCCTCCAGCGACACATGCTGCATTCATTAATAACTCAACTATTCCAGAAGAACGCAAATGAGCAGCGAGCAGATTATTTTCTGTGGATGTGGTGTTTTGTAGATTTCTGTACACAGTACCCTTTGTCAATTGTTAACTTGTCGTGCGATAATGCATCTGTCTCCTGTCACTCTAGAATTTCTATAGGATTTATATCACCAGTGAGCAAATTAGTACAGCGGTTACAGGACTTTGAAAATGGTTTCACGCAGAACCTTGTGGTCTGTTTTTACCAGACCGTGCGGTAATTGATCTTTCTATTGTAATTATAGGATTGCGATGGAATTTAGGTCATCAGCCAATAGATTTATCTACTGTCAATAT
>NW_017089653.1:0-379 GCF_001483705.2 Eufriesea mexicana
TCAGAAAAGTCAAAGCTACCCGAACCAAACATGAACAAACCTAACCTAACAAAACGTACCCTAGCTCAAACTAACGTGCCGCGACCACTGCTGCAGGCATCCCTGGAGCCAAGCAGAGTACAATAGAGCAGAGTAGATCGCAGATATCCAACGAATAATAGTGTACAGCACGAAGGTCAAATCCATCGTAAACAAAAACAGCGCAACCTGCCCTAGCCAAACATAAGCTAACACAAAATGTCGTGCCACGACCTTTATTGCTCGCATCCCGAGGGTCGGGGTGTATACAGTGGTGCAATGAAGAGCGCAGAAATCCACCGAACAGCTGTGTATGGCACAAAAGCCAAAGAAATCTTAACCATGCCTTCCTAACCTACCC
>NW_017089654.1:0-378 GCF_001483705.2 Eufriesea mexicana
ATGTATGGATGTGTGGATGTATGGATGTATGTATGGATGAATGTACTGGTGTATGGACGTGTGTATGTACGGGTTTCTGGATGTATGGATGGATATATGGATGTATTGATGTATGTATGTATGGATGGATGGATGAATTTATTGGTGGATGGGTGTATGGATGGATAGATGTATGGATGTATGAATTTATGGATGTGTGGATGTATGAATGATTGGATGGATGGATGTATGGATGTATTGATGTATGGATCGGTGGGTTTATGGATGGGAGCTAGTATGGACGGATAAATGTATGGTTCGATATATGTATGGACGGGTGGGTGTATGGATGGGTGGATGTATGGATGGATGGATGTATGGAAAGATGGATGTATGGAT
>NW_017089655.1:0-379 GCF_001483705.2 Eufriesea mexicana
TAAAAATCATGGTCACGGCACGATAGGTTGAGTTAAGCTACGCTCGTCTTGGCCAGGTTAGGATTGGTTTGGTTAGGATAGATATAACTCTTCTGCTATTCCATGCTATTCGGGCGATATCTGTGTACTGCATTGCTCCACTAGAATCTTCTTGTCTCTGCGGAGGACAGTATTTGCGGTCGTGGCAGGATTGTCTGTGTTAGGTTACGTACGGTTGGGTTAGGTTAGGTTATGTTTGGTAGGGATGGCTGCGACTTTTGTCAGTTACACTACTATCCGTTGGATTTCTGCGTTCTAGTGTGCCCTAGTATATTCTGCTTGATTATGGGGGGCCAGAAGTAGTGGTCTCGACAGGTTAGGCAGAGGTATGTTGCGCTCG
>NW_017089656.1:0-379 GCF_001483705.2 Eufriesea mexicana
GATTCCTGTGCTTCCCAATGCTGTGACGTAGATATCCGCGCTGTGCATTGCTCTACTAGCATCCGCCCGTCTGTGGGGAGGCCAGCAATATCTGTCGTGGCACGATTGTCTGTGTTATGATACGTCCGGGTAGGTTAGGCTAGGTTAAGCTTATATAGGATGGTTTTGAATTTTGTGCTGTACACTGCTAATCGGTGGATTTCTGCGTTCTGCTCTACTCCAGTATATCCTGCTTGGCTCTGGGGATGTCAGGAACATAGGTCAAGGCACATATGTTTGAGTTACGTTGCTTTTGGTTATGTTATGTTTGGTTAGGTTAGGATAGGGCAGCCTAGACCTTTGTGTTATTCACTGCTTTTCGGAGGACCTCTGCGCCCTA
>NW_017089657.1:0-379 GCF_001483705.2 Eufriesea mexicana
TGGTGTCGGCACGGCAGACTGAGTAATGTTACGTTCGTTTCCGTTCCGTTTGGCCTGGTTAGGATGGGGTAGCATCGTCTTTCGTGCCACACACTTCTATATGGTCGATTTCTGCGCTCCACTGTGGCCTAATATGTTCTGCTTGGCTCTGGGAAGGCCAGCAATAGTGGTCTCGGCGCGTTTGTTTGAGACATTTTACGTTTGGCCTGGCTAGCTAAGGTTAGGTTTTGTTATGGTAGCAGTGACTTCTGTGCTATACACTGCCAATCGGTCGATATCTGCCCTCTGCATTGCCCTACAAGCCTCTGCTTGTCTATCGAGTGGCCACCAATGGTGGTCCTGGCACATTTGTTGTGTTAGGTTACGTTTGGTTAGATCT
>NW_017089658.1:0-379 GCF_001483705.2 Eufriesea mexicana
GCTGGCCAGCCCAGCGCCAAGCAGAATATAGTAGAGCACATTAGACAGCAGATATCCACCAAATAACAGCGTATAGCACGCAAGTCAAAGCTGTCCTCTCCTTATCTGTCCAAACGTAACATATGCAAAGGTAACGTAAAACAATTTAACGTGACGAGACCACAATTGCTTGCCTCCCAAGGCCAAACGGTATATGCTAAAGCACAGTTGGACGCAGAAATCAACCGCATAGCAGTGTATAACGGGAAAGTCGAGGCTTTACTCTCCTGACATTGCCAAACGAAACGTAACCGAACATAACCTACCTCAACGTAACGTGCCGAGACCACCATTGCTGGCCTCCACAGAGCCAAGCAGAACAAGTTAGAGCACGGCAGAG
>NW_017089659.1:0-379 GCF_001483705.2 Eufriesea mexicana
TAACTGAATGTTTTCTAACTCAACCCAACGTACCGCGTACAATATTGCTGGCATCCCGAGAGTCGAGCAGAGTATAGTATGGCAATTTAGAGGGAAGAGACCTACCGAGTAGCAGCCTACAGTGCAAAGGTCAACTCTACCCTGTCCTAACCGATCCAAACGTAATATAAGCAAACGTAAATTGACATCACCTAACGCGCCGAGACCACGGATGCTGGCCTCTCTGGTGACAAGCAGAATATGCTGGAGCACAATAGAGCGCAGAAAGCCACCAAGTAGCGGTGTGTGGCACAGAAGACAATGAAAACCAAACACAGCCCGTCCTAACCAAGCAAAACCTAACGCAGTCTAACTAAACCTATAGTGCCGAGTACACTAT
>NW_017089660.1:0-379 GCF_001483705.2 Eufriesea mexicana
CAAAAGTGTAAGCCTTAGAATAAAATTATGTTATAAACACGCTCTCCGGGACGGAACAAAAGTACTTGCATAAACTAACATAGAAATTAATCACACTTTTGAATACGTTTGTCAATCTAGTATAATAAGAAGTACTTATATAACGGCATTACATAGTTGATTCTGCAACTGTTGAGTTTTTTCATAAGTTTCGTCATACATTTCTATCACCTGTATCTTATTTTAGGTGCAAAATGATTTTCGAATTCCGATTTGAACGTGTGTGCTTCACTTTCATAAGCATTTGTATGTATATACTTTGACTGAAAAATTGAAGATAATTACGAATTAGAAAATGAAATATTTAAATTTTCGTATTTTAAATATAATATTATAAATA
>NW_017089661.1:0-379 GCF_001483705.2 Eufriesea mexicana
TTCCAATTTCCTTCTCGAATTTTGTTGTCCGCATTCAAATACGTGGAGTACATTCTGTTGGCAGTACATAACCAGTTTGGTTTATTCGTTTGCTCAGACATGCACAACCCACATAGAATCCTTTTTCCTTTACTCACCCTAAGTATCCATTGTTTCCATTACTCCCGCAATATTTCGCCATTTTCTCCAGGTACAGATTCATTCACCATTTGCAGTCGAAAATATCCATCATACAATTACCGTTCAACAATAAGATGTGTCAACAGCACATAACCAAAGTCAGTAACTGATGTAAAGTCAAGCGCCTTCGATCAGTGCCATCTATGATTTGGGCTCAAAAATCGAGAAAGTGATAGGAATATAGAATAGGCAAGGAGGT
>NW_017089662.1:0-379 GCF_001483705.2 Eufriesea mexicana
CTTAATTATGTATTTATTTCCGTCACTTTTTATATAGATCTGTAGCCTAACGGCAACATCCGTGAATTCCTATGCTGGAGAACCGGGGTTCGATACCACTCGTCGTCTGACTTCAAGGATAGTTTTTTTTTAAATTTATTTTTAATTTTGTATTAATTTTTCGCCTCTGGAAATATTATAAATAAACAATTGTAACTAAAATTTCTTAATAAAAAAATTTATTTTTTACGCTTTCTTATGTTAGTATATATTTATTATAAAATAATAAGAATACTATACAAGAAAAACAGTTTTCTATAGCAATCTTATTTACTATAGAAAGAAAACGAAAATATAAATAATCATTAGATACAGGAAATACAAAACCTATCGCTCATGT
>NW_017089663.1:0-379 GCF_001483705.2 Eufriesea mexicana
CGATGATATTTTCAAAACGATGAATAAAAAGTTCAAATTAATTGAAAGACGTAGAATTATTTTTCTTCGACATTCCACGTATCGTTGGGTAATTTTAAATTTGATATATTAATTAACGTGGATCTTTAGAATCTGATTAAATGGCGACTGAGAGTCTCTTCTCGAGTGCAAAGGGTTAAATAAAGAATTGTTCTTATTGTTATTGATATTTCATCCACCACCGACAGATATAACTATATGAATAAAATACATATGTTATATGGCAGAATTTCAACGTGGTTGATAATCGAATTTACTTCTTTCAGTCATACTATTCTATGTTATCAATTTACATATTGTATATACATATGAGCCGTTCACTGCACAAATCGATTAACTC
>NW_017089664.1:0-379 GCF_001483705.2 Eufriesea mexicana
CCGCGGTGCGCGTGCGCGGAGGCGGCGGGCCCAAAAGCAGCGGCGCCGGCGCGTGAGGCGGCCTGTACCGCGAAGAAGCGGTCCGAATTTTATAGGCGCGGGTTTACTCCGGCCTCCGGGCAACGGAACGTTTCCTTACGAACGGAATCACTTACAACGAGTTTCTCAACCTCCTCTGTTCGCCTGGTGCCGCCCACGCGAACGTGAAACGCCAGGTCCCCGCGCGCGCTGCAAGATGAATCAACCTGTAGAATGCGGCGCGGACCATCGAGCGTAATAAAGACACTACTCTCTACGCTCTACGTAGCAAGAAACATGCGTCTTAACGGAGGCAGGGTAGAGAGAAAGAGAGAGAGAAAGAGAGAGAGAGAGAGAGAGA
>NW_017089665.1:0-379 GCF_001483705.2 Eufriesea mexicana
TAATATACAAAGTATAATTTTTATATTAATTAATTATAATTAGTATTATTAGATCATGATATAATTATAATTTTATTGACAAAGTGTAATAATTTTAACCAGTCATTGTTAACAACTAATCACTAAATATAGTAACACCATAAAATATAATTGGTGATATACTATTCACTATACTTAATATATCATTAAACTGTTTTACATATAATATATAAACATATAAATAATCAATTTAATGAAAAGAAAATTGTTTGTTAACTGTGTTAAACTTCTTGCTTGTACAAAAATGTATACTTTTGATATATTCAAATTATTATGCAATTCTTTGAGGTAATAATGATTTTCATTTGCACGATCTAGCACAATTTCTTATTAGTCAATC
>NW_017089666.1:0-379 GCF_001483705.2 Eufriesea mexicana
GTCACAAATATGAATTACAATTTTTATTCATCTTTTATTTCCAAGAATTTCTTTTTCTGTATTCTCATGGGAATTTAAAGGTGAGAAATTTTTTGGAAAAATGTTCCATAGCCATTGTTTCAAATGGCACCTATTAAAAAATTCGAGTCGGTTAATAATACAAAATATAAATATAAATTCGTCACAATTATGAATCATAATTTTTATTTATCTTCTATTTTTAAGAATTTCTTTTTCTGTATTCTCATGGGAACTTAAAGGTGAGAAATTTTTTGGAAAAATGTTCTATAGCCATTGTTTCAAATGACACCTATTAATAAATTCGAGTCGATTAATAATATAAATATTAATAATATAAAATATAAATATAAATACGTCA
>NW_017089667.1:0-379 GCF_001483705.2 Eufriesea mexicana
ACCAAGCGAAGCCCAACTCAACAAAACGAGACGCGACCGCTATCGCAGGACGGCCAAATGCCATGCAGAATACGGTGGAGCACAGTAGATCGCAGAAGTCCAAGGCATAACAGTGTATAATACGAATGTCAAAGCAATTCTAACCCAACGCGAACACCCATAGCCTAACTAACCGTTGGCTAACTCAAATTTACGTGAAGAGGCCACTATTACAGCCCACCCCACAGTCGAGCACAGTATGGTAGAGCAATGTAGAGCGTAGGAATCCACCGAAGTGCAGCACAAAAGTCAAGGGTAACCTGGCCAAACCTAGCCTAACGTAACCTAGCCGAACGTAACGTAACAAGACCTAACGTGCCGCGACCGCTATTGCTGGCGT
>NW_017089668.1:0-379 GCF_001483705.2 Eufriesea mexicana
ACACTGCCCTCCGGCGGATTTCTGCGCGCTGCTGTGCTCTATAGCGCTCTGCTTGTCTCCGGGAATGCAAGCAATAGTGGTCTAGTCACGTTACGTTCAGTTAGGTTGCTGTTGCTTAGGTCAGGTTTGGCTAGGTTAGGACGGATTACTTTGACTTTGTGCCCTACACTTCTATTAGGTGGATTCCTGTGCTCCACTCTGCTCTAATATTTTGGTCTAGGATCTGGGGAGGGAAGCAGCTGCCTTCTCGGCACGTTTGGTCGAGATGTAATAAGTTTGGTTAGGCTTGGCTTCGTCTAGTTCGGAGAGGATTGCTTTGACTTTCGCGTTACACAGTTATTCGGATCATTCCGGCTCTTCACTTTGCTCTACTGTATTC
>NW_017089669.1:0-379 GCF_001483705.2 Eufriesea mexicana
TCAACATTAAGAATATTTATTCCGAATATTGGAAGTACGTTCTGAATGGAAATACTGAAATATCGACCATATTACAGTATTAGAAGAAATATCGGGATAATAAGTAATACGAAATTCTTATTTTAAAGTTTGTGAATAGAAACTTAATCTGTTGTAGGTTTAGAACAAAATGGAAATATTTTCATTCGTGTCGATATAAGGAACGTGAGGAAATAAATTTTTCTTTTATATATGACTAGGTTGAAATATGGGTGAAAGTAGAGCATCGTGAAGGACAAAGACGGAAATGGGACTGTCAAATTTGGCGTGGAAGGGACTCTAAGTTTTACTTCCTTTAGGTATGGATATGGTTCGGAAAATGTATGGTAGGTTATAAATA
>NW_017089670.1:0-379 GCF_001483705.2 Eufriesea mexicana
GAGGAAGGAGTAAGGTGGAAGCAGATTAACATTCGGCTACCGAACAACAATAACAGCTCTAGACCGTAAGACGTCTAGAGCGCACCACGCGTTCATACGAAGGAAATAACTTCGACACAATTCGCGACGCGTGGGAACAATTGCTGTTCGTACCTGCTCATTATTCGACGCAATAAAAAAATATTATAAAAAAAGAAATAACCAGGTAAATATAAAATAGAAAACTCCAATGGTCGAATTGTTTTGGTAATTGGAAGAGGCTGTTAGAAAATCGCAACGAAGTTTCCTGTGCCTTTTTGTTTCATTACATTATCATAAATATTCTAATAGAAAAATACAATTGCATAATATGTCATTCAAAGATAATATACAATACATG
>NW_017089671.1:0-379 GCF_001483705.2 Eufriesea mexicana
GCCTGACTATTGGGAGGATAGCAATAGTGGTCGGTGTGCGAATGTTTGAGTTATGCTACGTTCGTCTATGTTAGGATTGGACATATTAGGTTCGGATAGCTTTGACTTTTGTGCTACACACAGCTATTGGGTGGACTTCTGCGCTCAAGTGTGCACTAGTATTTTCTACATGGCTTTGCGGAGGCCAATAATAGGGGTCTCGTCATGTTAGGTTGGGTTAGTTCACGTTTGCTTTGGTTATGTTAGGATAAGGTCGGCCAGTTAATTTAGACTTACGTGCTATACACTACTATTCGGAGCATTCCTACGCTGTACTGAGTTCTACTGAATTATCCTTAGCCCTCGGATTGCCAGCAATATTGGTCTCGGCACGTTAGTT
>NW_017089672.1:0-379 GCF_001483705.2 Eufriesea mexicana
TCAGGGCGGCTTTCACTTTTGTGCTGTACACTGCTAATCGGTGGATTTCTGCGCTCTACTGTGCTCCAGTATATTCTGGTTGGACCTGTGGAAGTCGGCAATAGGGGTCTAGGCACGTTAGGTTGTGTTAGGCTTTGTTTGGTTGTGTTATGTTTGGTTATGTTAGGCTAGGATAGATATGACTTTTGTGCTGTACACTGATATCCGTCGGATTCCTGTGCTCTACATTGCTCTATTATACTCTGCTCGAATCTGAGGTTGCCAGCAATAGTGGTCGCGGCACGATAGGTTGAGCTAGGTTACGTTTGGCTGGGCTGGCTTGTGTTAGGTTTGTTTACGATGGATTGGACTTTTGTGCTATATACTGCCATTCGTTGGA
>NW_017089673.1:0-379 GCF_001483705.2 Eufriesea mexicana
TACTATACTCTGCTCGGCCCTCAGATGTCCAGCAATAGTGGTCGCGGCACGTTGGGTTGAGATAAATTACGCTGTGTCAGGTTAGGTTACGTTGTGTTAGGTTACGGTAGCTTAGACTTTTGTGTTACACATTGCTATTACATGGACTTCTGCGCTCTGCTGTCCTCTACTGCACTCTGCTCGACTGTGGGTTGGCCAGTAATTATGGTCGTGGCACAACAAATTTTGTTATGCTACGTTTCGATATGTTACGTTTGGTGCGCTTAGGATAGGTTAGTTTCGTCATTTGTGTTATACACTGCTGTGCAGATGATTTCTGAGCGCCACTGTCTTCTAATATGTTCTGTATTGCGATGGGATAGGCCAGCCATAGTTGTCT
>NW_017089674.1:0-379 GCF_001483705.2 Eufriesea mexicana
CTCGTGTTCCGCGACACGAGAAGTCATAATAAAAGAGAAAGTTTTCAAACATGCAGAAGGTATGGATAGGAAAATTTCGATACCGAATTGTTCTGACCCTAAAGACCTGGCTGTTGGAAGAACGTAACGCTGTCTTCCTTGTTCTACGACTGAACATTATACGTATATTAACACTAGATTTACGGAACCCGTGAATTTGACGGAAGGATTGCTCCAATTACAAGATGGTAACAGATTTAATTAACTTATATTCACACTTAGCCGACCGATCGGGGAGATCTCCCATTTTGACCTTAGCAACGCGTTTCTCGTTTTTGGTTATTACTTACACTACCTCCATTTGGAGTTGTTCGCAATTACTGACGAACTGCTTCTATAA
>NW_017089675.1:0-379 GCF_001483705.2 Eufriesea mexicana
TATTGGATCACAGTAAGGAGCAAGAATGTGCCGCGTTGCAGTGGAGAAGTACAAAAGTCAAATGTATCCAAACCTAACCAGAACTAACATAACCTAACCAAGCGTGGCATAACTAGGCGTAAAGTGCCGAAGCCACTGTTGCTGGTACTCGCGGAGAGGAGCTGATCATATTAGAGCACATTAGATGGCAGGAATTCGCCGAATAGCAGTTTATGGCGCAAAAGTCGTAGCTAGCCCCCCACCCCCTAACCTAACCTGTCGTAACGTAACCAAACGTAACCAAACTCAACATAACGTTACGAGAACATCATTTCTGGCCTCCACAGATCCAAACAGAACATATTAGAGGAGCGTAGAGAGCAGAAATCCATATGATAGC
>NW_017089676.1:0-379 GCF_001483705.2 Eufriesea mexicana
TGTTGATTATAAAAATTAAAAAACTGGATCATTATCAAAATTATTTCAAAGTGAAAACGGTAAACGAAGGATATAATATGGTCCATATACTTATCTAATATTTCCTCATGAAATATGAATATTAATGGCACAATGACAATATAAAGTTCTCAATGGAGATATGAATGAATATAATCATTCAAAGTCCTTTACACACACAAAACTATATTAAAATTAAGAGAATTGTAATTTTTGTAAAACTTGAAGGTAGGAGATTGTATGGATATATATTTAGCAAAAGTCATTAAACCATTGGTAGATGAAATACTATAAATACGGTATCAAATTATAATAAAGAATGTAAAAGATGAAATAAAGTATGATTTAATAAAGATAGAAG
>NW_017089677.1:0-379 GCF_001483705.2 Eufriesea mexicana
GATAAAATATAACGTGCCGAGACCACTATTGCTGGCCTTCCCAAAGAATGGCCGTAAACATTAAAACACTATAGCAAGTAGAAATCCACCTAACAGCAAGCTATAGCTTTAATGTCAATGCTAGCCTCTCCAAACATAACCAACGGTAACATAATCGAAGGTAACAACTCAACCTAACGTGCCGAGACCGCTCTAGTTGCCCTCCCCAGATACAAGCTCGATATAATAGAGTACAGCAGAGCGCAGAATCCCATCGTATAGCAGTATACAGCGCAAAAGTTAAAGCTACACTTACCGAATTTAGCCCGACCCAACCTAACAGAACGTAACCTGTCTCATTATGACGTGCCGAGACCACTATTGCTGGCCTTCCCGGAGC
>NW_017089678.1:0-379 GCF_001483705.2 Eufriesea mexicana
ATGTTGCATTAAGGCAAAAATGTGTAGAAATATCTATAGGAACTTGGAAACTATACAAGCAAAAAGTATAATGGTGCTGTGGCACATAGATTTGATTGGGCCAAGAAAGTCAACATCAAAAGGAGGTAAAAGGTGTGTCTTACTTGCTGATGATTATTTAAAAAAAGAACCATTTGGTTGACTGATTTATAAATGACTAAAGATTTAATATGAAATAATATTGATGAAGGATTTTTTTTTTATTATAGGAGACTACAGACATGAGTAATATTTATATACAAGAGCTAGCCACCAAGAGTAAAGTAATAGGTATTAGTTAATAATATTTCAATAGATTGTATGTCTGTTTTTAAAAATTTAACAGATATACAATATTTAC
>NW_017089679.1:0-379 GCF_001483705.2 Eufriesea mexicana
CAGCAGCGTTCTGGAATTGGACGGCTGCCGAGGACCGAGGAGCAGCAGCTGCTTTGGCTGCCCAGGCAGCGCAACCAGGTGGCGCGCTGGACGTCGGGGAGGAAGCAAGCGGGAAACGAAATCGCACCACCTGTATACGCGGCATGCTCCGGGACTGAACATCCTCAGCACGACAGAAGGAGGTAATGGTCCAATTCTGGGAAACTATAATGGCTTCCAGGAGCGCGAATTCGCCGGGTGTTGCGGCGGGCAGGGATGTCAAGATCAAACTCTGGGCACCAGTCTCGTCGGATGAGGTAAGGGCTGCCTTACATCCACTGGGTACTGCCTCGGGTCCTGACGGTTTCTCCCCCAAGGAATTTCGTGATGTTCCTACCGG
>NW_017089680.1:0-377 GCF_001483705.2 Eufriesea mexicana
AATCTGTCTGGAAAATACAATTTTATTGAAATTATCGACTATTATCTTGGTGACCTTACTTTCTTGCAAATATAAGGAAGAAAGATTCTACTGGCGTAATATAGTCATTGGAATCCTATAGAATCCGGCTGGAAAATTCAATTTTTTTGACGTCTTCGGCCAATATTGTGGTGACATAATTTCCTTGAATATATAAGGAGGAAAGATTCTACTGGCGCGCAATGGTCGTTGCTATGCTATAGAATCAGGCTGGGAAATTGTGTTTTATTAACATTTTCGGCTAATATCGTGGTGTCTTAACTATCCTGCATACTTAAGGAGGAAAGATTCTACTGGCGTGCTATAGCCATTGCAATGCTATAGAATCTGGCTGCAAA
>NW_017089681.1:0-380 GCF_001483705.2 Eufriesea mexicana
CGCAGACGTAACACATCTACTCGATATAATACGACAAATAGGACTCTGCCATAACTGTCTTCGTGCAAACCATGGCACAGACAAGTGCCTCGTAAGAGGATGTAGAAAATGCGGAGAAAAACACCGTACATTATTACACGTCGAAACATAAGGTCCAAATCAAACCACACCAGTTCCAACAAAAACAATACACGCATCCGTAAATATACCCCCGCAAGTTCTACTGTCTACAGCATTAATCAAAATCGCGGACAGTCAAGGATCCTTTCGCACCTGCCGGGTGCTATTGGACTCAGGCTCACAATCACATTTCATTGCGGAAGAACTAGCTACACAACTCGGTCTCCCTCGCAATCAAACTAAAACACCGGTAATCGGTA
>NW_017089682.1:0-379 GCF_001483705.2 Eufriesea mexicana
ATTGAATGATGGAAGTACGAATTGATGCCTTTATGGATGTATGGATGTATGGATGGATGGATGTATGTATGGATGGATGGATGTATGTGTGTGTGTATGTATGAATGTTTGGATGTATGGAGGAATGTATGTATGTATGGATGTATGGATGAATGGATGTACGAATGAACGTATGTACGGATTTATGGATGTATGTGTGCGTGGGTGGATCAACGGAGAGGTGGATGGACGGAAGTGTGGATGGATGGATGTGTGCATGAAGGGATACATGGATGTACGAATGTATGGATGTAAGGATGTATGGATCTATGAATGCATATATGTATGGATGTATGCATGGATGGACGTATGTGTTGACGTATGTATGGATGTATGGATG
>NW_017089683.1:0-379 GCF_001483705.2 Eufriesea mexicana
CTCCGTGTCAGATTAAGTAGAAAGAACATAGGTTGCGCCTGGAGGTCGCCTAACTCCACGTGACTTGCGGACCAGTAAATAAACCAACAAAACGACATAAATAACTAACACACATTCCCCTCCCTTCTATTTGTTCATTTAAGAATCCCATAAAGTTTTCTACATTCTTTAATAAAGTCAGCCAAAAACAGTGGCTTTAATTAGATAATCAGCATTCATTTCTTTATCTGGCAGACGACAAATATCCAAAGGTACGCCCTTACAACGCAATTATAAAAGTTCATAAATTAATCACAGAAATTAAGTGATTTGTTATTTTTTTTACAAGTGAAGAGGAGAGTGCATAGGAAATGAGAAAAAATTGCAAACAAATGCTGGA
>NW_017089684.1:0-380 GCF_001483705.2 Eufriesea mexicana
AGCTATCCTCTCCTAGCCTAGCCAAACGTAACATAAACGAACGTAGCGTAACCCTACCTGGGGTGACGCTTTCACTATTGCTACCCACACGTGAGCCATGTAGAGTATAGCAGACCAATGTAGGGCGCTGAAATCTACCGAACAGCCGTGTATAGCACATAAGTCAGAGCTATACCAACCAAACAGACAAGGCTATCCTAACGAAGCGTAACAACACAAAACCTAACGTGCAGGAAGCATTACTCCTGGTGTCCACAGTGGCAAGCAATGCGTAATAGCTCACTGAATAGCGCAGAAGTGCATAGAACAGCAGTGTGTAGCACAAAAGTCGAAGCTATCCAAACCTAGCACATCGCAACCTAACCTAAACAAACTTAATC
>NW_017089685.1:0-380 GCF_001483705.2 Eufriesea mexicana
TTTGCAGACAACTAAAAAGTTACGTATATTTTTATGTAAACAATTATTTAGGTACTTATTATAAACGCAACGTATTTATGGACTGGTTCCAATTTAGAATAAAATAAACTATGGATGTAATCTGAAAATGTTTCATACTATGATTGTTTAATGGAGAATATTAGATAACTGGCGCATAAGAAAGCGGGAGGTAATTGTTGGAATAGACGTAAGTGTGGTAATGATTGACAGATTTTTTAATATATATATGTATTGATGTAAAATAAATGACGCATGTACTGATGTAGACAATATTTTCTATTAACTATAATAATATAATATATCGATGTAATAATATAATTTAGAAATAATTAGATTAAATTAATAAAATTTATATGTAT
>NW_017089686.1:0-380 GCF_001483705.2 Eufriesea mexicana
GTTCCTTTCGAAATTTAGATTTTGTATATTTATAGAAGAAATCAGAATGTTGAATTTATTTATATAAATTATTTTGGTGTAGATTGTTTATTATAAGTGTGTATTATTATCGTTTTGAAATTAACATTTTGTATACTTATGGGAGAAACCAGAAAATTGAAATTATTTATATAAATTATTTCGATACTGTCCATTTGCTATAAATTTGTGTTGTGTTCTCTTTGAAATTCACATTTTGTATTTCAATGAAAGAAATCAAAAGGTTGAATTTATTTATATAAATTATTTTTGTGTAAATTGTTTATTATACGTGTGTATTATTTTCATTTTGAAATTAACATTTTGTATAATTATTGGAGAAATCAAAAAATTGGATTTAT
>NW_017089687.1:0-380 GCF_001483705.2 Eufriesea mexicana
GCGCCGCACTCCAAACCTAACCTAACCTAACTTACCGCAACCTAAGCTAACCTAACCTAACCACAATTGCTAGCCCCCCAGAGCATAGCAGAAAATATTAGGACGTAGCAGGGCGCAGGAATCGACCAAATAGCATTGTGCAGCTTAAATGTCTAAGCTGTCTTATGCTAACGTAGTCAATCGTAGCATAACCAAATGCGACATAAACCAATCAAACGTGCCGCAACCGCTATTGCTGGCATCCCGAGAGCCCAGCAGATCTTATGAGAGTTGAGTAGAGCGCAGAAATCCATAGAAATGCAGTGTATACCAGAAAAGTCAATGCTAGCCGTACCTAACCAAGACTGATATAACATAACCGATCCTAGCGTAGCAATACG
>NW_017089688.1:0-380 GCF_001483705.2 Eufriesea mexicana
ACAAAGAATAATACTATCATGGATAAATGCTACAAACATATTTGATTTTTACTTTATTCCTGTCCTTTACTTCTTCACTTTCCTATACTATTATTCTTGGTATAGTATCAGAAAATGGATTGTTCAATAATTCAGTTTTTATCATTTTTGGAGCATAAAGTGGCCTATCATTCTAAAAAAAAAGGGGGGGCAATATTATATTTATATCAATTCTTGATGTAATTTCTTATAAACATTAAATTTACCTCATCTACAAGTGCTTCTTCAAGTTCAAGCATATATAGTTTCTCCAGTAACATAACCAAAAATTGAATGTCTATTCTGCAAATCTAATTGAGAACCAAGAGTAAACAAGAATTGGGAACCATTGTTATCTTCTC
>NW_017089689.1:0-380 GCF_001483705.2 Eufriesea mexicana
TGTTATCCTGATACAAAGTCGTGAAATCGAGCGAAAATTTTACGGCGAGGCTGCAAAATTATTATCCGAGAATTCTTGGAAATGACGTCATTTCTCGGAACTATCTCGGTGAGCGACCTTCTATCATGTCATGTTATCCTAATATAAAGTTGTAAAATCGGTCTAAAACATTACGGCTAGGCTGCGAAAGTATTGGCCGCGAAATTCCTGGAAATTATGTCATTTCTTGGAATTCAGTCGATGATCGACCTTCTGTCATGTTATGTTATCCGGATACAAAGTAGTAAAACCGGTTTAAAATTTTACGGTAAGGCTGCAAAAGTATTGTCCGCGAAATTCCTGGAATTCAGTCGATGATCGACCTCCTGCTATGTTATGTT
>NW_017089690.1:0-380 GCF_001483705.2 Eufriesea mexicana
CATCTGCGCTACACTATGCTCTAGTATGCTCTGCTTGGCACTGAGGATGCCAGCGATAGTGATCTCGGCACGTTAGGTTGATTTATGCTAATTATGGTTAGGTTATGTTGGTTTCGGTTGGTTTGCATAGCTTTGGCTTTCGTGGCATACACAGACATTCTGTCGATTTCTGCGGTCTGCTGTGCTGTGCAATGCTCTGCTTGTCCATGAGGACGCACGCAATAATGGTCTCGTCTCGTTACGTTTGGTTAGACTATATTCGGTTTGGTTATGTTAGGTCAGGTAAGGTTTGGATATCTCTGACGTGTGTGCTATTCTCGGCTCTATGGAGGCTTTCCGAGCTCTGCTGTACTCTGTCATATTCTGCTTAGCTCTGGAGA
>NW_017089691.1:0-380 GCF_001483705.2 Eufriesea mexicana
ATTGTACTGGAGCGCCCTAGGGTGCAGAAAGCCGCCAAATAGCAACGTATAGCTCAGAAGTCGAAGATATCCAGTCCAGAATGCACGAAGCGAAACGTAACCAAACGTAACATAAATAAAACCAATTTGCCACAACTATTGCTGGCCTCCAAAGTGTCGAGCAGAGAATAGTAGATAGATGTAGAGCGCAGAAGTCCACCAAATAGCAGTGTATAGCGCATAGGTCAAAACCACCCTAGCCAAACGCAAGCTAACCTAACGTAACCAAACGTGTCCCTACTCAACCCAACGTGTTGAGACCACTATTGCTGGCCTTCACAGAACCAGGCAGAGCGTACTAGATCCCAGTAGAACGCACCAGTACGCCGAATGGTAGCGTA
>NW_017089692.1:0-380 GCF_001483705.2 Eufriesea mexicana
CAATAATTATTATATCCTAGCCGGTGACCTGAACGCGAAACATCACTCCTGGGGTAATGCCACGAGCAATAGCAAAGGGACACAACTGACCGTGTGGGCTCTCAAAAGCTTGTGGGCTCTCAAAACCCATATCGTCTCTCCATCCACAGGACAGCAATTCCATTCTATCCAAAAAGCAGGGCCTTCATAGACCTCTGCTTAGCGGATAGCCGCATCATATTCCACAACACACCCAGCCACCACACCCTAGACTCATTCGAATATGATAGCGACCATCGAGCAGTCTTGATAGAAATATCGATACCCTCGATGGCAACGTTAGAAATAGACGAATTAATGACACTCATAAGATCTCCAGCATATCTCTGCGACAGCCCTCG
>NW_017089693.1:0-380 GCF_001483705.2 Eufriesea mexicana
CTAGACAGTTTTGCAGCTCCTTCTTGAATTTTCGGCTTCCCTAACCTAACCCATAATCCGCGTGTCCCCGAGTCATGGGGGCTGGTCGCAAAGGCTTAAACCAGGGCCCCATTGACTCAGAGTCCTTAACATCTCTAAGAGTGGAAAAATGATTTTCTTCTTAGTACAGACGCGTCCCTACAATAATATAGGATTTACCAATTTTCTAATATTTCTTCGCGTTCCATTTTTCTTAAATTTTTCTTATTTCATTCCGCCATCTGCCAGTCACGGTAGGTTTGCAGTCTATAGGAGAACTTGTGCTGAAAATGAGACGACCAGGGGGTTTGTTAATTCTGAAGATAGCACGAACAATCGCAAACCCTTGACCTACGACGAAG
>NW_017089694.1:0-380 GCF_001483705.2 Eufriesea mexicana
TCAGTAATAGTGGTCTCGGCACGTTACGTTTAGTTAGGTTAGGTTAGGTTTGGTTAGGTCACAATGTCTATGACTTCTGTGCTTTACTCTGCAATGCAGCAGATTTCTGGGGTCTTCTGTACTCTTGTATATTCTGCTGGGCTCTGTGGCGGTCAGCAACAGCGGTATAGGCACGCAAGGCTGAGTTAGGTTACGTTTGGATATGTTACGTTTATTCGGTGGATCCCTGCGATCCACATTTCTGTACTAACCTCTGCTCGACTCTTGGGAGGCTAACTATGGTGGTCCCGGCAAGTTGGGTTCATTTAGGTTACGTTTTGTTAGGTTAGGTTAGGTTGAGTATGATTAGGATAACTTTGACTTTTGTGCTATACACTGCT
>NW_017089695.1:0-380 GCF_001483705.2 Eufriesea mexicana
TATCGATCTTCCAAATTTTATGAAATGGTGACTGATGGTCACCTCTCGAGTGCAAAGGGTTAAAATATAAATAAAAATTTTACAATGAAAGAAACTCCATTCCTTCCTAATAAAATAAACGGCAAAATTATGAAAATATATATTAACAATATTAAATTTAAAATATAAATAAAAATTTTGGAATAAAAGAAACTCCATCCCTTCCTAATGAAATAAACGTCAAAATTATGAAAATATATATTTACAATATTAAATTTAACCCTTTGTACTCGACGACTTTTTGGCTAGAGAAGAGTAAAAATTCAAAGATTCTGTATTAAAAAACTGACGATACTTTTTTGAGCAGTAAATAAAGAATTGTAGAATTATTTGACTTCGAT
>NW_017089696.1:0-380 GCF_001483705.2 Eufriesea mexicana
AATTATTTATTCTTAAATCAAAGTTTTATTTATTAAATAAAGTTAATTAAATTTATTAATCCTTCCAACTAAATATAATTTAAATTATTAATATAAATAAATTTAATAAAAAATTTAAATTATGTAAAATTCTATAGGGTCTTATTGTCCCATAATTAAATTTTAGCACTTTAACTAAAAATTTAATTTCATTTTACATATTAGAGACAGTACATATTTCATTAATACTTTCATTCCATTCTACAATTAAAAGACAATTGATTACGCTACCTTTGTAGAGTCAATTTACGGCAGCCATTTAAATAAATTCATTGAGTAGATTGACTTAAAATTAAATTCTATAAAACATGTTTTTGTTAAACAGGTAAATATAAATAATA
>NW_017089697.1:0-380 GCF_001483705.2 Eufriesea mexicana
GTGTGCAGCACAAAAGTTGAAGCTATCCTGATCAAACTTAGCCTAACCCAACCTAACCGAACGCATCGTGACCCAACTTAACGTTCCGAGACCACACTTGCTGGCCTTCCCAGGGACACGCTGAAAATGTTAGAGTACTGTAGGGCGCAGTAATCCACCTAATTGCTGTCCATATTGCAAGAGTCAAAGCTACCACCTCCTAACCTAACCAACCTTAACATATCCGAACGTAGCCTAAGTCGACCTAACGTGCCGAAACCGCTATCGCTGCCCCCCGCCAGAGCAAAACAGGACATACTAGGGCACAGCAGAGCGCTGAAGTCCTCCGTATAGCAATGCACTTCACAAAATGCAAAGCTACCCTAACCAAAATTAGCATA
>NW_017089698.1:0-380 GCF_001483705.2 Eufriesea mexicana
ATTCTACGTTTGTTTCGGTCAGGTAATGCCTGGTTAGGTTGGAGTGTCTTTGACTATTGTGCAACACGTTGCTGTTTGGTGGCTTTCTGCGCCCTACTTTGCTCCACTATACTCTGCTCGTCTCTGGGAAGGACAGCAATAGTGGTCGTGGCACGATGCGTTTCGATATGCCGGACTTGGTAATGTTACGATTGGATAGGTTAGGTTAGGATAGCTTTGACTCCTATGCTACACACCGCTGTTCGGTGGACTTATGCGCTACACTGTGCTGCAGTATATTCTGCTTGGCTCTGAGGCGGCCGCCAACACTTGTCTCAGCACGTTAGGTTATGTTGTGGTGCGTACGGTTACGTTGCGTTTGGCTATGTTTGGATAGGGTA
>NW_017089699.1:0-377 GCF_001483705.2 Eufriesea mexicana
TGTGAATGAAATTGAATTTTCCAGAGAGATACTACTGCATTCCAATGGCTAGAGCACTCCAGAGGTATCGTTCCTCCTTATTTATGCACGAAAGATTGCTCACCTCGATATTAATGGAAAATGTTAATTGGTTCGTCTTTTCCAACCACTATCTATTCCACTGCAATGGCTATAGCACGCCAATGGTGTCTTCCATGCTTATTTATTCAATAAAATTAACTCACCACGATATTAGTCGAAAATGTCAATAAAAATTCTTTTTCCAGTTAGATTCTACAGCATTGCAATGGCTATCGCATGCCAATAGAATCTTATCTCCTTATTTACGCAATAAAATTAGCTCACCACGATATTAGTCGAAAATGTCAATAAAAATG
>NW_017089700.1:0-380 GCF_001483705.2 Eufriesea mexicana
TTGTGTAATTTCGAAGTTTCCGAGATTCTCGGCAGCTTTTCGGAACTTTTGAAAGGACGGCGGGAAATTTAAATAGTTTCGAGATCCCAATCACGATTGTTCATTTTCGGACACCAGGAACCTTTAGAAACAAAACGAGGAAACCGAGTGGAAGTCCTAATTAATTACTGCACAAATGAAATTTCGCTTAATTTATAGGTATACTGGTTATTATTAATTATAACAATCACATTTATAAAAAACGATGATACTTCGCGTAATTTTGAACTAGACTTCAGATGGACAAATGTCGAAAAGAAAGATAGTCCTATTTAATTAATGCAGAAATTATATTTTTGTCGAAAGTAAAGTTTCCTATTCCAGCTTTTCACCATATGTGG
>NW_017089701.1:0-380 GCF_001483705.2 Eufriesea mexicana
TTACCCATGTTTGTAAGTCTCCTATAATAAAAAAAGTCCTGTATCAATAATATTTCATATCAAGTATTTAATCATTTATAAATCAGTCAACCTAATGGTTCTTTTATCGAATAATCATCAGTAAGTAAGGCGTACCTTTTACTTCCTTTTGACACCAGCTTTATTAGCCCAACAAAGTCCATTATGTACCACAGCACCATTATATTGCTGCTTTTGTGGTTTCGAAGCTCCTATAGATATTTCTACACATTTTTGCCTTAATGCAACGTTTATACTTTATATTCAATGTAACTTTACCTTTCATAACTAATATCACTTGCACATTCTCCATTTCTTCAAGGATCCACAAATTTACATGCCGATGCCACACATTTTTCTCT
>NW_017089702.1:0-380 GCF_001483705.2 Eufriesea mexicana
ATAACGGCTGGTTATGCTACATTTGGTTAGTTTAGTATAGTGTAGCTCCTTCTCTTAAGCTGCACACCGCCTTCGGACGATTTCTGCGCTCGACTGCGCCATAATATTCTCTGCTCGGCTCTGGGAATGCCAGCATCGTTGGCCTCGGCACGTTAGGCTGAGTTATGTTGCGTTAGGCTTGGCCAAGCTAGGTTACGTTTGGTTAGAATAGATTTGACTTCTGTGGTATTCACTGCTGTTCGGCCGATATCTGCGCTCCGCATTGCTCTGCTAGCCTCTGCTTGTCTCTTGGGAGGCCAGCAATAGTGGGCGTGGCAGGTTCTGTTGTGTTAGGTTACGTGCGGTTAGCTTGGGCAGGGAAATGTTTGGACAAGGTAGCT
>NW_017089703.1:0-380 GCF_001483705.2 Eufriesea mexicana
TGATTATCACGAGGGTTGGTTTCCACGAAGAATTTAGTCTCTGAGAATTTTGTAGAGTCCTCTACACCCCTGTGCGAAATTTACTCCCCCCGCTATGGATCTCGTCTTCCTTTCAGTGAAATAATTTTTTCCACTGGAGAACCTTGTTCTTGAGGAATGAAGAAACTTCCACCTTCCTTCTTATTTCGCCTTTATTTTTGATTTTTGAGATCTCGTGGAGTTCAGGCACAGGGTTCGCGATTTTTGATTTTCACGAGGGATTTAGTCTCTGAGAATTTTGTAGAGTCCTCTGCACCCCTGTGTGTAATTTAGGATCCCTGTCATGGAATCTCTTGCTTGAGTTCCCACCTTCCTTCCATCCTTTCTTTTCTTCCCATTTC
>NW_017089704.1:0-380 GCF_001483705.2 Eufriesea mexicana
TGCCGGCTCTCCGAATGAGATTTGAGCGCTCAAATTTTAGCACAGGATACTATGCCTCCTGGATAACTACCAGCCAAAAGCTCGACGCGAAAGCTCGCTCCCGATTTTGGCGCACGAGAAATAGCATTAAAATCTCGCAATTTTTCATCGCGCGCGGAGCGACCAATTTTCATGGCGGCTTTCGCGGACGGGATTTTGGTCATTGTGCTTCCAAGGTCATAAGCTACTGGAAGCTCGAAGCGCAAGCTCAGTCACCGCTTAGATTCCGAGAAACAGACGGCGAAAAATACAAAACTTTAACAGCTTCTGCCGGCTCCCCGAATGAGATTTGAGCGCTCAAATTTTAGCACAGGATACTATGCTTCCAGGACAACTACCAG
>NW_017089705.1:0-380 GCF_001483705.2 Eufriesea mexicana
GACTTTTCTTCTAATACTGGATCTCTTTCTTCTTTTTTTTTTTGTTATTAAAACTATCATATCCCACCAAGTGATTGTTTCAAAATTTATTTTTATTAAAAATTATTACGTTTTTGATTTTTACTTCCTGTTTTATTTGTTCTTTTTCCTCTTCTTTCTCTTATTAACATTAAATTAACATTAAATATAACATGAACAATCAAACGACTGTCCCAACAATTTTTTTTATTATTAAAAATTTTGTATTCAATATTATGGCTTTCATCAATTGATTTTCCTTTTAATACTGGATCTTTGTTTTCTTCTTTTTTTTTGGATATTAAAACTATCATATCTCACGAAGCGACTATTTCAAAATTTATTTTTATTCAAAATTATTA
>NW_017089706.1:0-380 GCF_001483705.2 Eufriesea mexicana
CACTACTCCTGGCGTACCCGGACGCATGCAGATATTGACATCGCACAGCAGAGCGCTGTGGTCCATTGAACATCATTGTGTAGCACAGAAGTCAATGCCATCCTAACCCAACGTAACGTACCCTAACCTAGCCGAACGTATCCTAACTCAACATAACGTGCCGCGACCACTACTGCTGGCCACCCAAGAGTTGGGCAGGTTATAGCAGAGCAATGTAGAGGGCAGAAATCCACCGGACAGCAGTGTACAGCACTAAAGTCGTAGCTATATCATCCTAACCTAGCCAAGCCTTGCATAGCCGAACGTATCATAACTCATCCTTGTGTGCCGCGTACACTTTACTTGGCGTCCTCGGAAACAGGCAGAATGTGATACCCCAC
>NW_017089707.1:0-379 GCF_001483705.2 Eufriesea mexicana
CATTGATACATACATCCATCGATACATACATGCATCTTTACATACATCCATCCATCCATACACCCATCCATCCATACATCCATCGATCCATACATCTATTCATCCATACATCCATCCATACATTAGTACATCCACACATCCATAAGTCCATACATCCGTGCATCCATACAACCATACATACACCCATACATACATCCATACAAACATCCATACATCCATCCATCCATACATCCATACATCCATACATCCATCCACTCAAACATCCAGCCATCCATACATCCATACATATAGGGATCGTTGCATCCTTACATCGGTACATACGTACATTCGTAAATTCACACATAAATATATCCATACATCCATACATCCATAAATCCAT
>NW_017089708.1:0-380 GCF_001483705.2 Eufriesea mexicana
CTATACATTGCTCCATTATACTCTGCGCGACTCTGGGAGACCAGTATTAGTGGTCCCGGCACGTTAGTCTGGTTCAGGCTATGTTCGCTTGTGTTACGTTTGGCTAGGATAGGATAGCTTTGACTTTTCTGCCTATACACTGGCATCCCATGGTCTCCGGCGCTCTACTCACCACTAATGTGTTCTGCTTGGCGATGGGTATGCCAGCAATGGTGGTCTAGGCACGATAGGTTCATTTAGACTCCGTTTGTTTATTTTACGTTTTTTTAGTTTGGGATTGGGTAACTTGGACTTTTGTGCTATACACTGCTATTCGGTGCATTTCTTCGTTCTACATCGCCCTACTATAGCCTGCTCGACTCTGTGGAGGCCAGCAAACG
>NW_017089709.1:0-381 GCF_001483705.2 Eufriesea mexicana
GGTGGGATCCGGCGTGCGGGTTACGGTTCCCACCAAAAAAACGGAGCTGAGGGTGACAGGGCTTGACGGCATTCTCACCCCCGGCGAGGTGACCGCTGCCCTGGCTAGGGTCGGTGATTGCTCCGAGGCGGAAGCAAGAACCGGAGTGATCCGGTCTTCCGCTTCGGAGCTGGGATCTGTATGGGCCCAGAGTCTCCTCGCGGCAGCGAGAAAGGCCGTCGATTGCGGGCGGATCGGCGTCGGCTGGACTTCAGCCCGTGTCGTAGCCTTGGAGACACGGCGCCTCCAATGCTTCCGTTGCGTTGCGTTCTGTCACACAAGGAACGGACGCACTAGCGCGGTGGACTGCAGCGACACCTGTTTCAGGTGTTGCGCGGCGGG
>NW_017089710.1:0-381 GCF_001483705.2 Eufriesea mexicana
AAAGAATAAAGATAATTATAAAATGGAGATAGATATTTCTTTTTACCCATAATGACAACACGTAATCATAACCACCACCTTGTATAATACTAAATCATTCGCTAATAATTTCATCTCTAATTTTTCCTCTTTCGTTAGTATTTAGGAATCCTGAAATATTATTGCCACTATTGACGTTTGCAGTTATAATAATGAACGGTTTAAGTAGTTGTAAAATGATTTTTTTTTAAATAATTATGGCAATCTCTTCCAAGTTAGTTTTCAACAGAATTCGCTATAATTGATGCTATTTTTTTTATTGAAATTATTGGGATAATGGGTGTCACGTCCGAGAAATTAAAAAAATTTTCGTTCGTGTGACTTGGTGTGACAAGGTGCGTG
>NW_017089711.1:0-381 GCF_001483705.2 Eufriesea mexicana
TCCTACGGTGAGAAAATGGCGTCGTGTCCGCGGAAGAATCATACGTGTTGCGTCATAGACAGGGTGTTCATAACGCGAAGATTCTATCGATTTAGTGACCACGTTATGTAACTCGATGTAGATTAATTTTGAACGAAGCTGTAGGCGAAAGGAAATGGAGGATTTTCTCAGGCGCCAGCTGTCGTCTCTGGAGTGCGTCATTTCGAGCGCGATGGTTCGTGTTTTCTGTCTCCCGCTTCTCGCTGACAGGACGAAGTCGTGACATTTTTCTGAAATTTATCGGGCACCAAATTCACTTCTGTCTTTGACTGATTAGGATACAAAAATGTCGTACATTTAGCGGTCGTGTTACGAAACTCGTCGCAATTTAGTATGTCAGAC
>NW_017089712.1:0-381 GCF_001483705.2 Eufriesea mexicana
ATGCTGTGTACACCACGTAAGTAAGAGCTATCCAACCATAGGCCAGACTGACGTAGCCGAACGGAACGTAGCCTAACTCAATATGAGGTGCCGATACCGCTATTACAGTCCTCCACATAGACCAGCAGAGTAGGGTGGTGCGATGCAGAGCGCAGAAATCCACCGGATACCAATGTACAGCATGTCGGTCAATGCGATTCAAACCTTACATATCCAAACGTAACATAATCAGGCGTAAAGCAACTCATCAAATCGTTCCACGACCACGATTGCTGGCCTCCACAGAGTAGATCACGTTACAGTAGAGCACAGTAGAGAGCGGAAATTCACCGAATGGCAATGTATAACACGAAAGTCAAAGCTATCTAGATATAACCTGAA
>NW_017089713.1:0-381 GCF_001483705.2 Eufriesea mexicana
CGAAACACCGTCGAAATACCGTTAAAGAAACACCGTTGGAACACCGTGGAAATACCGTGGAAAGACCGTGGAAGTACCATCGGAACACCGTCGAAATACCGTGGAAACACCGTGGAAGCACCGTGGAAGCACCGTGGAAGCACCGTGGAAGCACCGTGGAAGCACCGTGAAAACACTGTCGAAACACCGTGGAAGCACCGTGGAAGTACCGTGAAAACACTGTCGAAACACCGTGGATGCACCGTGGAAGCACCGTGAAAACACTGTCGAATCACCGTCAAAATACCGTCAAAATACCGTTAAAATACCGTCAAAATATCGTCAAAATACCGTCAAAATACCGTGAAAACACCATTTTCACGGATTTTACGGATTATCAGG
>NW_017089714.1:0-381 GCF_001483705.2 Eufriesea mexicana
TAGTATTCCCGGTACGTCATTTTGAGCTATGCTGCGATCGGTTATGTTAGGTTAGGTCCAGTTAGTTTTGGATCTCTTCAACTTCGGTGGTGTACACTGTTATTCGGCGGACTTCTGTGATCGACTGTGATCTACTAGATTCTGCTTGGCTCCGGGGAGGCCAGGAGCTGTGTTCGCGCCACGTCATGGTGGGTTATGCTGTGTTTGGTTAGGTTAGACTGTCACGTTGGGTTATGGTATCTACGGCCTTTATGCCATTCACTCTAATGCGATGGATTTCTGCGCTCAAATGTGCTCTAGTATATTCTTCTTGTCTCTGTGGAGACCAGCAATGGTGGTCTCGTCATGTTAGGATGAGTTTGACTACGTTCGTGTGTGTTA
>NW_017089715.1:0-380 GCF_001483705.2 Eufriesea mexicana
ATACACCCATACTTACATCCATACAAACATCCATACATACATCCATGCATACATACATAAATTAAGCCATATAAACATCCATACATACACCCGTTCTTCTGTCCATCCTCACTTCCGTTCATCCACCCACAAATCCATACATCCATGCATCCGTACAGCCATACATTCGTACATACATACATCGATACATGCATTCATCCATACATACATAACTCAAATTCATCCGTACATTAAAACATACATACATACATACATCCATACATTCATACGTCCATACATCCTTACATCCATCCATCCGTACATCCATCCACCCATGGATCCATCCATCCATACTTCCATACATCCATACATCAACCCACCAATCCATCCATCCGTCTATA
>NW_017089716.1:0-381 GCF_001483705.2 Eufriesea mexicana
TTGCGTTGTAAACTGCTATTCGGTGGGTTCCTTCGCTCCACTGTGCTATAATAGGCTCTGCTTTGCGCTGGGGCGTTTAGCAATAGCGGTCTCGGCGGGTTAGACTGTGTTAGGCTGCATTTGGTTGTGCTTTGTTTGGATTGATCAGGACATGATGGCTATGTCCTTCGCTCTGTTCACTCCTATTCGGTGAACTTCTGCGCTTTACCGTGATCTAATGTTCCCTGCTAAGCTCTGGGATTTCCAGAAATAGTGGTGGCGGAGCGTCAGTGTGTGTTACGATACGCTTTGTTAGGCCACTCTTGTTTGTGTTAGGTAAGGATATCTCCGAATTCCGTGCTAAAACTGCCATTCTGTGGACCTCTGAGGTATACTCTCCCC
>NW_017089717.1:0-381 GCF_001483705.2 Eufriesea mexicana
ACCATTGAAGAGATGGAGAATGAACAATTGGTAATAGTTATAAAAGTTAAATATAAATTGAATATAGAATATAAATTTTGCATTAAGGCACAAATATGTATAAATATCTATAGGGACTTGGAAACTATAAAAGCAGCAGTAATAATGGGGCTGTGGCACATGGAATTGATTGGGCCTGTGAAACCAATGTTAAAAGGAGATAAAGGTATGTCTTATCTGCTAATGATTATTTGAGAAAAGAACCATTCGGTTCACTGATTTATAAATGACTAAAGATTTAATATGAAATATTAATGACAATGGATTTTTTTTTATTATAGGAGACTTACAAACATGAGTAATATTTATATGTAAGAGCCAGCCACTAAGGGTAAAGTAGTA
>NW_017089718.1:0-381 GCF_001483705.2 Eufriesea mexicana
CTTAACCTAACCTAGCCAAGCAAGACGTAATATAGCTCATCCTATCCTGCAGAGACCACTATTTCTGCCCTCCCCAGAGCCAAACAGAACATATTGCAAGAGGGCAGCCCTCAGAAATACATAGAATCGCAGTGCATAGCACAACAGTCAAAGCTGCACAGTCCTAACCTATCCAATCGTAACATAACAGAACGTAGCCTAACACAACCTAACGTGCTGCGACCAGAATTGCTGGCCACTCCAGAGTACAAGCACAACGTGTTAGTGGACAGTGGAGCGCAGAAATCCAAAGAACCGCAGTGTACAACAGAAAAGTCGAAGCTAACCGTACCTAACCCAAACCAACGTAACCTAATGGAACATAGCCTTGCTCAAGATAAC
>NW_017089719.1:0-381 GCF_001483705.2 Eufriesea mexicana
TCGGCCCCTTATGCTGTGTTAGGCAACGTTTGCTTCGGTTAGGTTAGGTCAGGTTTGGTTAGGTCATCTTTGACTTTTGCGCTGTACACTGAAACGCCGCGGATGCCCGTGATCTAGTTCGCTGTAGTATATTCAGCACGGATCCGGGCACGTCAGCAGTAGTGGTGTAGGGCGAATGGGTGGAGGTAGATTGCGTTTGGCTATGCTACGTTTGGTTAGGTTAGACAAGGACTGCTTTGACTTTTGTGCTATTCAATACAATGCGGTAGATTTCTACGCCCTACTGTTCCCTAGTATATTCTGCTTGGCTCTTTGGAGGCCAGCAATACTGGTGGCGGCAAGTTAGGTTGGGATAGATTACGTTTGGTCAGGTTAAGTTTG
>NW_017089720.1:0-381 GCF_001483705.2 Eufriesea mexicana
ACTCTTTCTGGCCAACCCAGAGCAACGCAGAGAATATTAGATTGCAGTAAAGCACTGAAATTCACCGAAGAGCTGTGTATAGCACAAAAGTTAAAGCTACCCTATCCTAACCTAACCAAACTTAAAATAGCCAAACATAACATAACTCATCCCAACGTGCCAAGACGACTGTTGCTGACCTCACAAGAGCAACGCAGGGCATACCAGAGCACAGTAGAGCGCAGAAATCAATCAAAAAGTAGTGTATACCACGTAACTAAAAGCTGTCCAAGCCAAAACTAGACTAACGTAACCTAACCAAACGTAGCATAACTGAACCTAACGTGCAGATACCAGTATTACTGGCCTCCACGTAGACGAGCAGAGTAGAGTAGAGCAACG
>NW_017089721.1:0-381 GCF_001483705.2 Eufriesea mexicana
TCAGTTAGGTTAGAGCAGGGAATTTTTGACTTTTGCGCTATACTCTGCTGTTCGGTGCAATTCTGCGTTCTACTGTGCTCTAGTATGTTCTTCTCGGCTCTGTGGTGCCAGCAATATTGGTCTCGTCAGGTTACTTTGGGATAGGCTACGCTAAGAAAGGTTAGGTTTGGGCAAGTTATGCTAGGATATCTGCAAGGTTTCCGCTATACACAGCGATTCTAAGGATTTCTGTGCTCTACTCATCTCTAATGTGTCCTACTCCGCTCTGGGGAAGTCAGCAATAGTGGTCGCGGCATGTTGGATTCTGGTAGGCTAGGTTTGTTTATTCTACGGTTGGTTAGGTTACGATGTGATGGCATTGACCCTTGTGCTGTACACATC
>NW_017089722.1:0-380 GCF_001483705.2 Eufriesea mexicana
TATGTATGGATGCATTTACGGATGTATCTACGGATGTACGTATGGATGAGTGTATGGGGGTATACATGGATGTATGGATGAATGTATGGATGGATGGTGGGTGGATGGATGTATGGATCGATGGATGGATGGATCGATGGATGTATGGATGGTTGGATGAATGGGAGGAGGTATGTATGGAAGTATGGGTGTATGGATGGATGGATTTATGGATTGATGGCCGTATGGATGGATGAACGTATGGATGGATTGAGGTATGTATGGTCGGATGTACGGACGAATGAATCTACGGAAGAATGGATGTATGGATGGATTATGGTATGGATGTATGTATGGATGGATGTATGGATGTATGAATGGATGGATGTATATATGTATGG
>NW_017089723.1:0-381 GCF_001483705.2 Eufriesea mexicana
ATATGTAAATATTGTCTATTTTAATTTTAAGTATGACGGATAGCCATAATTGTACTAATATCGTAGTATAATTCGTAAAAATTGAAGAATTGTATACATACACGTTCCTTCAAAATTAAAAACAGCACGCACGGTGCTATCTTTTGACCGAACTGTACTAAATGTAGACGCAGGGTATTTACTTTGAAGAATTGGCCTCGTTACACGAAAAGCTGACATTTTATAACGTATATACATCTCGTACTTGCATTGGTCGCGACGATGCAATAAAATCCTGAATCTGGCAATCGAGCATCCCCATTAGAGTAGCATTTGAGACGTTCACTGCACAAATCGATTAACTCCACTTTTTGAGAAATCTTAAATTTAAGTGTCAAAGCA
>NW_017089724.1:0-381 GCF_001483705.2 Eufriesea mexicana
GAAATCCACCGAATAGCAGTGTACAGCACAGAGTTGAAGCCACTTTAACCAAACATAGCGTAAGCCAACCTAGCCTGACGTTACCTAACTCAACATAACGTGCCGTGGCCACTCTTGCTGCCCTTCCCAGAGTCAAGCTGCCAATATTATAGTACTGTATGGAGGAGGAATACACCTAATCGTAGGCTATAGCACTGAAGTCATAGCTATCCCCTCCTGACCAATACAATAGTAACATAACAAAAATGTAACTTAACTCAAACTAACCTGCCGCGACCACTTCTGCTGGCCTCCTCAGGGCCAAGCATAGCGCATTAATGGAGAGTAGAAGGAAGAAATCCATAGAATCGCAGTGTATAGCGGGAAAGACTAAGCTACCCG
>NW_017089725.1:0-381 GCF_001483705.2 Eufriesea mexicana
CGTTCAACCACCCACACATCCATACATCCATGCATCCGTACATCCATACATGCGTACATCCGTGCATCCATACACGCATACATCCATACATACTTAACTCAAATACATCCATAAATTCAAACATCCATCCATACATACATACATACATACATGCATATATACATAAATACAAACATCCATACATACATCCATGAATACATCCTTCCATTCATCGGTACAAACATCCATACATACATCCGTCCTTCCGTCCACCCACACATCCATACATCCGTGCATCCGTGCATCCTTACATTCGCACATCCATACATCCATACATACACACACACACATACATCCAAATATCCATCCACCCATACACTCATCCATACATACATACATCCA
>NW_017089726.1:0-381 GCF_001483705.2 Eufriesea mexicana
GAATATATTTAATATAATATATTATATTATACTATGTATTATATTACATTATATACTTTCTTATATATACATATATATATTGGATATATAGATAAAAATTTGTTAATATTCATACTGTAATACTTAATTGCAAATTGTGCACGTAATTATCAAATTGATCTAACTAAAAAATTCAAAAGAAACAATTTTATCACTCATTTCGAGTAGTGTTAATTTATTATGTTAATTAGTGTTAAATGAACTTTTTGCATGATAGAAAAAATTGGACTATTGTGAAAAATTGGTTAAATCGTGTTTGTAGTTCTGTTGTGATTGATGATTTTAATTTATAATTCATTCAAAATTAAATTTATAATACATTATATAATATATTATATATAT
>NW_017089727.1:0-381 GCF_001483705.2 Eufriesea mexicana
GTTCATCCATACCTCAATCTATCCATACATCGGTCCATCCATCCAACCGTTCATCCGTACATATATCCATCCGTACATCCATCTTTACATACATCCATAGAGCCATGCATCCACCCATCCATCCATCCATACAAGTAACCATCCATACATCCATCGATCCATACATCTATCCATTCATACATCCACCCATCCATATATTCATACATCCCCACATCCATAAACAATTCATCCATACATCCATACAACCATACAAACACCCATACATACATTCATACATACATCCATACATACATCCATCCATACATCCATCCACTCATTCATCCATCCATCCATACATCCATACAGATATACGTCCATACATCTATACATTCGTATATCCTT
>NW_017089728.1:0-380 GCF_001483705.2 Eufriesea mexicana
TGAATGTATGGATGTATATATGTATGGGTATAGGGATTGATGGATGTATGGATGGATGGAGGTGTGGATGTATGGATGTATGAATGTATGGATGTATGGATGTATGGATGTATGCATGTATGGGTGTATGTATGTATGGACGTATGGATGTTCGAATGTACGTATGTACCGATGTATGGACGTATGGATGGACGGATGGAAGTATGGATCTATGGATGTATGGATGTATGTATGCATGGATGTACGAATGTAAGGATATACGTATGTATGGATGTATGGAAGTATATCTGTATGGATGTTTGGATGGGTGGATGTAGGGTTCGATGGATGTATGAATGGGTGGATGTATGAATGGGTGGATGTATGGATGGATGAATGTA
>NW_017089729.1:0-381 GCF_001483705.2 Eufriesea mexicana
CCCCTTTTCCCCCCCCCCCCCCCCCCAGAGCCAAGATGAACATATTAGGGTACAGTAGAGTGCTGAAATCCGCCGAATAGTAGTGTATAGCGCAAGAGACATAGCTAGCCCCCTGCTAACACAACCAATTTTAACGTAACGTAATGTATCCTGTCTCAAACTAACATGACGTGACCACTGTTGCTGGCCGGCCCAGAGCCAAGCGGAACGTATTATAAGAGAGCAAAGGGCAGAAATCAATAGAATCGCAGTGCAAAGCAGAAAATTGGAAGTTGCGCAAGCCAAACAATTGCCAACGTAGCCTAAGCATACGCTGCATATCTCAACCTGTCTTGGCGAGACTACTATTACTGACCTCCCCAGAGCCAAGCGGAACACACT
>NW_017089730.1:0-381 GCF_001483705.2 Eufriesea mexicana
GACCCTAAGACCTGGCTGTTGGAAGACCGTAACGGGTCTTCCTTGTTCCACGACGGAACAGCCTTCGTAACTTGTAGGAGAGCCATCCTTTGTAATCTCTCAAGTATCGTGGTCGTATTTTGTTTCAGTAGGTCGCTCCAGTCAGCTGCGGCATATGTGGCTATCGGAACGAAGAGCCCTCTGTATAGGGTACTTAAGACCCTGTGTCCGAGTCCCCAATTTGCCTTTGCCACCTTTGGTAGGCTGTTGAACACTGTCCTGCCCTTGTGTGCGATTTCGTGGACGCGCTTGTTGATCTTTAGGCCTCGTTCAAGATGGTCGCCTAGGTATTTGATAGATGGGCGCATCTTGGGACTTCTTCCGTTGATACGGATGGTCGGT
>NW_017089731.1:0-381 GCF_001483705.2 Eufriesea mexicana
GCCGGGGGGGGGGGGGGGGGGGGGTCGTGACGATCCCCTGGAACGACGTTGTCATGGTTGGGTGTTGCATCTCGCCCAAACGCGACCTCTCGTCCTGCGGCGGGTACCTGGACGAGCTCGGAAGGTTCCTTAACGGACACCTGATTCGCCCGGTTCTGGTCCTGGGGGACTTGAACGCCCATTCCGTGGGTTGGGATTCCCAGCGAACGGACGCGTGGGGCGAGGCCCTGCTTGGCTGGGCCGCGGGATTGGATCTCCGGTTGCTCAACCGGGGATCCGTAAGCACGTGCATCCGGTGGAACGGCACTTCCATCGTGGACCTGTCGTTCGCGTCGCCGGCCGCTGTGCGGCGGGTCATCGACTGGAGGGTGGCGGTGGAGG
>NW_017089732.1:0-381 GCF_001483705.2 Eufriesea mexicana
AGGTGGTCTTCTTCGCCGCACTGTCCTCTAATGCTTTCAGCTTGGCTCCGTGAAGGCCAGGAATAGTGGCCTCTGCAGGTTACGTTGAGTCAGGTTACGATCGGTTAACTTGGCTCAGGTAAAGTTTTGTCAGTATAGCTTCAACTTTCGTGTTGCACACTGCTATTCGCTCTATTTCAGCTCTCTACTCTGCTCTAGTATGCCCTGCTTGACTCTGGGAAGGGCATCAGTTGCGGGCTCTGCACGTTCGGTTAAGTTAGACTACGTTTGGTTATGTTCCTTACGTCTGGGTTAGATCTGGGTGGCTCTGACTTTTCCGATATACTCTGCGAATATATGGATTTCTGCGTTCTACTCTCGACTAACATGCTCCGCTTGACA
>NW_017089733.1:0-381 GCF_001483705.2 Eufriesea mexicana
ATTCGGTGGATTCCTGCGCTCCACTGTGATCTGATATGCTCAGCTTGGCTCAGCGAAAGACCTCAATGGTTGTCTCGGCACTTTATGCTGTGTTTAGGTACGCTTGGATAATTTAGGTTGGGTCAGGTTACGTTCGGTTACCTCAACCTTTGCGCTTTACCATGCAACGCCGCGGATGTCTGTGATCTTCTGTAACCTTGTGTACTCTGCTTGTCCATGGGGAGGTCGCCAGTAGCGTTGTAGGTCGGTCATCGTTGGAGATAGGTTTCGTTTGGTTTTTTTTCCGATTGGTTAGGTTAGGAGAGGGTAGCTCTTACTTCTCTTTGCTGCACACTGTAATACGGCGGATTCCTGCGCTCCACTGCGCTCTAATATGTTCAG
>NW_017089734.1:0-381 GCF_001483705.2 Eufriesea mexicana
ATCCACCTAAAAGCAGACTATATCACTAACGTCAAACCTATCCTCTCCAAACATAACCAACCGCAACATAACCGAACGTAAGTTAACTCAAACTAACTTGCCGTCACCACTACTGCTGTCTTCCCCAGAGCCATGCAGAACACACTAGTGGAGAGTAGAATACAGAAACCCGTAGAATCTCATTGTATATCAGAAAGGTCAAAGCTACCTAAACCTAACCCAAACAAGCAGAACATAACCAAACATAACATAACACAACCTTGCGTGACGAGACAGCCACTGCTGCGCTCCCCAGAGCAAAGCAGCACATACTAGAGGACAGTAGACCGCAGAATTCAACCGATCAGCAGTATACAGCACAAAAGTTAAAGCTGTCCTAAC
>NW_017089735.1:0-381 GCF_001483705.2 Eufriesea mexicana
AAACGATTGACGACACGGTACTGAGTACAGCATTCGTCACGTTACTGCAGCCGCTGTATTAATTAATTCGGTTCAGTGAAGATATAGGTTTCACAGTTGTTCTGGAAAGATCAATACACCTGTCAGCTAAGGCTACGGGTATCGACAATTCCCAGAACGGTAAATGGTACATTGACCAGCAGAACAATGCCGCCGTTAGATTAATCTGCTCAGTGGTCATTTTAACTCCACAGGAGTTCCAGAATAATCAATGCACGTATCAGACGTGGCTAGAGGTTTTAACAATTCTCAGTATGGTGGATGGTTCACTCGTCAATGGAGCACTGTAGCCGTTGAATTAAGCTTTTCAGTGATGATACAAATTCTATTGCAATTCCAGAG
>NW_017089736.1:0-381 GCF_001483705.2 Eufriesea mexicana
TACAGTGCGTTCAACACTCTGCTTGTGTCTGTGGACGCCAGCAACGGTTGTCTCGGCAGGATAAGTTGAGTTACGTTACACACGGTCAGGCTAGGTTTAAATATGTATGGGTAGGGTAGCTTTGACTTTTGTGCTATACACTGCTTTTCGATAAACTTAAGCGTCCTACATTGCTGTGCTGTACACTGCTTGGCTAGCGCGAGGCCAGTAATGGCGGTCTTGGCACGTCAGTTTGAGTTGGGCAATGCATGGTGATGTTACGTTTGTCTGGGTCAGCGTCGGGTAGCTTCGGCTTATGTGGCATACAGTGCCGTTCAGTGGATATCTGCATTCCACCGTGCTCTAGTATATTTTGCTTTGCTTTGGGGGGGGGGGGGGGGG
>NW_017089737.1:0-380 GCF_001483705.2 Eufriesea mexicana
TTCTATAGCACTGCAACTGCTATTGCACGCAAATAGAATCTTTCCTCCTTATTTATGCAAGAATGTTAGCTCACCCCGATGTTAGTCGAAAATGTCAATAAAATTTAATTATCCATCCTGATTATATATCATTGCAATGGCAATAGCACGCCAATAGAGACGTTCCTCCTTATTTATGCAAGAATGTTAGTTCCACACGATATTAGTCGAAACTGTTTATATAATTATATTTTACAGCCAGATACTATAGCACTGCAACGGCTATAGCACGCCAACGGAATTTTCACACCTTATTTATGCAAGAAAGATAGCTCACTGCGATATTGGGAGAGAATGTTAACAAAATTGGATTTTCCAGCCAGATTCTATAGCATTGCAAT
>NW_017089738.1:0-381 GCF_001483705.2 Eufriesea mexicana
GATTTTCTTTAAAAATCAAAATTTTTGTCAGATTTATTTTTATATGTGTATTTATTCTACTGAAATAAATATTTTTTTTTTGTTTTGCTAAAAAAAAATATTTAATAATTTGAATAGGAAATATATAAGATATAATATAAGATATATAAGGTATTATGTTTAATATTTAGAATACTGAAATATTTTGTTATAATCATAAATTTTAATATTTAACAGACTAGCTGAAGTAAATAAATTTTGTATTATATTTAATAAATTGAAAGTATTAAAAGTAAAGTATTAAAAATTTTTTATATAAAAAAGGCATAAATATTATTTTCAAAGTAATTCAAATTTATGATATTAATATGTATAATATTAATATTTATATGACATTAATGT
>NW_017089739.1:0-381 GCF_001483705.2 Eufriesea mexicana
CGTTACGTTTGGTCCTGTTAGGTTGGGACGTTTTTGGTCAGGATATCTTTGACTCTTGTGCAGTTCGCAGCAATGCAGTCTTTTTCTACGCTCTACTGCGCTCTAGTTTATTCTGCAGGGCTCTGCGCGGGACAGCAATATTTGCCTCGGCAATACCACAATTTCTCGAATCCCGAAAGTCGAACGGAGTACAGTGGAGCAATGCAGAACGCAGGAATCCACCGAATAGCAGCGTAGAGCACAAAAGTCAAAACTACTACTCCCCAACATATCCAAACGTAATATAGCCGAAGGCAGCATAACTTAACGTAACGTGCCCAGACCACTATCGCTGGCTTCACCAGGGTTAAGCTGACTATGGTAGAGCAATGTAGAGCTCAG
>NW_017089740.1:0-381 GCF_001483705.2 Eufriesea mexicana
GGAGAATTATTTGATCATCTTGAAAGAAATTTTAGAGTTCCTTGAAAATACGTGGAATTAGGAAAAATTCTTAAAATCTATCTAGGAATACGAAGAAACACTTGGGACTACCTAGCTGATAGTGGACAATAAGCAGGAGTATCGAATGCAAGTGAAGAGCGAAAGGCGTCTGAGTGTTTAGGGTAGGTGACCAGAAGAAGACAGAGTGCAAGGTTTAAATAAAGGTGCAAGGACTGCTCTAATACAGTCCTTTACGGAGTTTGAAGAAGAGTGTTAGTTGCGTGAACATAGTTCAGTCTTTTAGTTTCTTCTTTACTACTAATTCTCTTTTAGCTCGCAATAAATATATACTGGAATGAACCAACATCTTTTGTTTCCTAT
>NW_017089741.1:0-381 GCF_001483705.2 Eufriesea mexicana
CTATTAGGCGGATATCTGCGCCCTACAGTGCTCTAGTGATCTTAGCTGGCCTCTGTGAATGCCACGAATAGTGGTCTCGACATGTTATGCTGAGTCAGGTTACTTTCGGCAAGGTTGTGTTATGACAAGTTTGATTGGGATATCTTTAACCTTTGTGTTGTATACTGCTATACTGTGCATTTTTGCGCTCTTCTGCGCTCTACTGTGACCTGCTTGATCCTGGTGATTCCAGTAACGGTGGTAGTGGCACGTAAGCTTATGTTAGCTTACGTTCGGTTATGTTACGATTCCTTTGGTTGGAGAAGGTAACTTCATTATTCGTGCTATTGTATGCTATTATGTGGATTTCGGCGCCCTATCGTGTTCTAATATTTTCAGCTT
>NW_017089742.1:0-381 GCF_001483705.2 Eufriesea mexicana
ATTCTATTCAATTGCTCTGGCTGTAGCAAACCAATGGAATTTTTCCTTTTTTTTAAAAAGAAATGCTCCCTCACAACGATACTAAACGAAAACGTCAATGTAATTGAACTTTCTACTCAAATTCTACTGAATTGCTATGGCTGTAGCAAACCAATAGAACTATTCCAACTTATTTTTCTAAAAATGCTCCGTCACAACGATATTCGTCGAAAATGTCAATGCAATTGAACATTCTAGTCAAATTCTATTGAATTGCCATGACTATAACAAGCCAATATAATTTTTCCTCCGTATTTGTGTAGAAAAGTTTTCTCACCACGATGTTAGTCGAAAATATCATTATAATTGAACTTTCTAGTCAAATCCTACTGAAATGCAATA
>NW_017089743.1:0-381 GCF_001483705.2 Eufriesea mexicana
CTATACTTGGCCTAACCTAACCTAACCCAACCGAACGTCACCTATCTCAACATAAAATGTCGAGCTGAACAGGCTCGAGCACTGCAGAGTGCTGTAACCCACCGAATGGCAGTGCAAAGCATAATAGTCAAGACTGTCACCTTGTAACATAGCCAATTGTAGTATAACCAAACGTAAACTAATGCAACCTAAGGAGCCGCGACCACGATTGCTGGCATCCACAGAACCAAGCAGAACATATTAGTGGATAGTAGAACGCAGAAATCCATAGAATCGCAGCCTATGCCGGAAAGTTCTTAGCTACCCACGCCTAACCCAAACCAACGGAACATAGCCAAACATATCCCAAGCCAACATAACGTCCCGCGACCACTATTGTTG
>NW_017089744.1:0-381 GCF_001483705.2 Eufriesea mexicana
ATGTAGTTAGGCAAAAGCTATTTTACCGATAGACACTCTCGTGCAAGACATTTTTCTGTTGCGTTGACTACTTTGAAAATTTGCTAAAAATTGGTGACAGGACTGATCTTCTTATCTCGGTCTCGTATACACGGCCAAATTCGTCTCTCAACATTTTTAAATTTAACAATAGCCAAATATGTAGTCAGTCAAAAGCTAATTTACCTATAGACACTTTTGTGCAAGACATTTTTCGTCCTATATCCTTGCTCCGAAAATGGTCAAAGGCTCTATTACCTAGGTCATGAACGTGTCCGAAGGAAATGTGGCAGGGGAGGTGCTCTCAGCATTCGGGGTATGCCCATAGCCAAGCCTAAAGTTGAGTAACTCCGCAGCAGACGT
>NW_017089745.1:0-381 GCF_001483705.2 Eufriesea mexicana
CCGAACCGACACGACTGGCGTTCGTCCCCTTCGGCCCGTTGGAAGCGTTACGACTGGGATTGTCGATTTCGGTCGGTCCGAAGCGACACGACTGGAGTTCTATCGTTAATAGCTACATAAATGACGTTATGACACATACATATATTCACAGTTTTCTACATCGTTTCATTCACACTAACTTATTACAATGTCATTATCATTAACTTCTCAATTTTCGAATTTTTTCAATTATACACTTATCTTCATTATACATGAAAAACCTTATTTTCACTTAAAAATGTCTTCCCTGTATGTCAGTTGAATGTCCGTAACAATGCATTGTTGTTAGCGTTGACCAGAGCGGAGATCGTCCTTTCAGTCGTTCCGAACCGTCACGACTGG
>NW_017089746.1:0-382 GCF_001483705.2 Eufriesea mexicana
GCTCTAGAATAATTAATGTACGGATCAGTTATGTTTAGAGGCATTTACAATAGGCAGTACGGTATTTCGATCATCCACCTAGAGAGCACTATACCCGTTGGACTAATCTGTGCGCTGATGATTTATACTCTACAGCGATTCTAGAATGATAAGCGGATAGAACACATACCTTCGGTGGCATCGACAAACGACAAAGCTCTACTGTGTGTAGGCATAGACAGAACATTATAGCCATAGAATTAAGCTGTTCGCTGGTCACCTAATTTGTTCAGCAATAGAAGAACCATCAGAGGAGGGAGCAACTGACGCTGGAGACATTGACATATGTCAGAAGAGTGCTGAGTACAGCCATCATTATAGCCCTGCATCCATTTGATTAATT
>NW_017089747.1:0-382 GCF_001483705.2 Eufriesea mexicana
ACTATTGCTATTCACCGCAGAGACAAGCGGACGATAGTGAAGCAACGCAGAGCGCAGATATCGTCCGAATAGCAGTGCATGAGCATGAAAGTAAAAGCCATTCCAATTAGACTTACCATGAACCTACCCTAATCAAACGTGACCTAACTCAACCAAACATGCCACGACCCCTATTGCCGGCCTCTTCAGAGAAAAGTAGATGATAGTAGAGCAATGCAGTGCATGAATATCGACGGATTATCAGTCTATAGCGCGAAAGACAAAGCTACCATGACCAAACGTGCCCTATCCCAACCAAACGCTTCGTAGCCTAACTAAACATAACGTGCCGAGAATAGTATTGCTGGCCTCCCCAGTGCCAAGCTGTATATAATAGGGCACA
>NW_017089748.1:0-380 GCF_001483705.2 Eufriesea mexicana
CCTCCTTACCTATGCAAGGAAGTTAGCTCACCACGAAATTAGTCGAAAATGTCAATATAATTGTATCTGCCAGGCACATTCTATATCATTGCAAAGGCTATAGAAGGCCAGTAGAATCTTTCCTCCTTATTTATGCAAGAAAGGCAGCGCACCACAATATTTTGGAAGATGTCAATAGAATTGAATTCTCCAGCCAGATTCTGCAGCCCTTGAGCGGCTATAGCACACAAATAGGATCTTTCCGCCTTATTTGTGAAAGAAAGGTAGCTCACCACGATATTAGCCAAAAATGTCAGTAAAATTGAATTTCCCTGCCAGATTCTGCAGCATTGCAATGTCTATAGCACTCCGCACGGACCTTTCCTCCATACCTATGCAAG
>NW_017089749.1:0-382 GCF_001483705.2 Eufriesea mexicana
CATCCATACATGCATCCATACACACGCCCTTCCATCCATCCACGCAACCGTTCATCCACCCATCCTTTCACCCGCTCGTCAGTTCACCTACACATCCATTCATCCACCCGCACATACATACAGATATACATCTGGCCTTCCACACATCCATACATCCATCCACCTATACATCCATACATGCATCAATACATACATCCACACATACAACCATACATTCATTCATGCATACATCCATAGATTCATCCTTACATACATCCACACGTACATCCCCACAAACATCCAAGCATACATCCATACATGCATCTACACAAACGTCCATACATACATCCGTACATCCTTACACTCATGCATCCATACATCTGTACAAGAATACATCCATCCT
>NW_017089750.1:0-382 GCF_001483705.2 Eufriesea mexicana
TGTCAAAGCAACTTAAGCCAAACCCAAACTCTACGAACATAGCAAAACGTAGCATAATTCAACATAACGTGCCGAAACCGCTATTGCTGCCCCCCCACCCCCGCCCAGAACCAAGCAGGACATACTTGAGCGCAGTAGAGCGCAGAAGTCCCCTGAATAGAATTACTAAGCACAAAATTTAAAGCTATCTTAACCAAACGTGTCATAGCCCAACCTAACCGGACGTAACCTGACACAGCAGAACATGCAGAGACCACTACTTCTGTCCTTGCCAGAACGAAACCAAAAATATTACAGCGCTGTAGGAAGCAAAAATCAGCATAATAGCATACTATAGCACTAAAGTGAAAGCTATCCTCTCCTAACCTAGCCAATCGAGACA
>NW_017089751.1:0-382 GCF_001483705.2 Eufriesea mexicana
AATCCAAATGTGGACTAATTGAATCTTACGTGCCGGGTACAATATTCCTGGCCTCCCCGTCGCCATGCAGAGCATATTAGAGGAGACGGGACCTCCGAAATCCATAGGATCGCAGGGTATAGCAGAAAAGTCAAAGATACCCACACCAGACCCAAACAAACATAACCTAGCCAAACGTGACCTAACCCAAACAAACGTGCCGCCGCATTCCTTTCTGGCTTCCCCAGAGCAAATCAGAGCATATAAGGTCACAGTCAAGCACAGGAGTTCACCCAATGCCAGAGTACAGCACAAAACACAAAGCTAACCTACACTAACATTACCAAACGTAACATAACCAAACGTTACATATATCAACGTAGCGAGACCACAATTGCTGGCT
>NW_017089752.1:0-381 GCF_001483705.2 Eufriesea mexicana
GCTAACTTTCTTGCATAAATAAAGGGGAAAGACACTATTGGCGTGCTATAGCCGTTGCAATGCGTTAGAATCCGGCTGGAAGATTCAATTTTATTCACATAGACGACTAATGTCGTGGTGTGCTAACTTTCTTGCGTCAGTAAGGAGGATAAATTTTATTGGCGTGCTATGGCCATTGTAGTGAAATAGAATCTGGATGGAAGATACAATTCTATATACATTTTCGAATAAAATCGTGGTAAGCGAACTTTCTTGCATAAATAAGTTGGAAATATCCTATTGGCGTGCAATAGCCATTGCAATGATGTATAATCTGGCTGGAAAATCGAATTTTATTAACATTTTCTTCTAATATCGTGGTGAGATACCTTTTTTACATTA
>NW_017089753.1:0-382 GCF_001483705.2 Eufriesea mexicana
CAATTTCTGGCCTCCCCGGAGCAAAGCAGACAATATTAGAGCAGAGCAGAGAGCAGAAATCCGCCGAGCGGCAGTGTATGGCACAAGTGTCAAAGCCGCCCTAACCAAACCAGGCCAACGTAGAGTAACTAACCTCAACGAGCCGAGGCCACTACTGCTGGCCTATCCATCGACAAGCAGAACATATTATATGAGGGCGGAGCGCAGAAGTCAATAGAATGGCAGTGTATAGCAGAAAAATCAACGCTATCCAACCATAACCCATGCTAACATGACACAACCAAATGTAACCTAACTAGACATAACGTGCCGCTGCAACAATTTATGGCCTCCCCAGAGCATAGGTGGGCATATGAGGGCACAATAGAGCGGAGAAATCCAC
>NW_017089754.1:0-382 GCF_001483705.2 Eufriesea mexicana
CAAGCAGAACAGACTAGAACACATTATACCGTAGAAAGCGGACGCATTGCTGCGGTAAGCACAAAAGGCAAAGATGACCCATCCTTACCTAACCAAACCTAAGCTAACCAAACGTAGCCTAACTCAACGTAATGAGCCGAAACCACTACTGCTGGCCCTCCTGGATCCAAGCTGAACACATTAGAGCGCAGTAGAGAGCAGTAATCCTCCGAGCTGCAGTGTATAGCGCAAAAGTCATAGCTAGCCCCTCCTAACCTGACAAATCGTAGCGTAAGCCAAAGTAACGAAACTCAACCTAACATACTGCGACCACTATTGCTGGTCTCCCCAGATTCGATCAGAGTATAGTAGAGCAACGTAGAGCTTAGAAATCAAGCGAATA
>NW_017089755.1:0-381 GCF_001483705.2 Eufriesea mexicana
ACCCATAAGTCTATCCATTCGTACACCCATCCATGTATACATTCATACAAGCATCCATACATACATCCATACATCCGTACATTCGTCCAACCATACTTCAATCTATACATACATCCAACCATTCATACAGCCATCCATCCATACATACATCCTTCCATACACACACCCATGCATACATCCATGGATCCATACATCTATCCATCCATACATCCATCCACCAACCCTTCAATCCATCATTACATCCATACATACATAAATACATACGTTCATACATACATAAATCCATACATCCATACATCCGTAACTTCATCCTTCCATACATCCATCCACAAATCCATCAATCCATCATTCCATCCATACTACATCAAATCATACATCCAT
>NW_017089756.1:0-382 GCF_001483705.2 Eufriesea mexicana
ATTCTAAAAGATAAATGAAATTTCATATCTCGGCGATTTTTATTACATATTAGCATTTTTGTTGCTCGTCTCAAAAAATTCTGTTATCTTATTATGTTCATAAATATTATTAATGTTATGTATTTATTATATCATTTCACGGTTCTTTCAAGCTTTTATTTCCTTTTACGCTATCTATCGATGTGTGAGTATGATAAACCAGCTTTTACGTAAATAAATTATTAAATTCAATTGTTAAATTCAAGATATTATCTCTTTCCACTCGAGAGGTGCCTCCCAGTCGCCATTTAATCAGATTCTAAAGATGAATGTCAATTAATATATCAAATTTACAATTACCCAACGATGCGTGGAATGTCGAAGTAAAATAATTCTACGTCTT
>NW_017089757.1:0-382 GCF_001483705.2 Eufriesea mexicana
CACGAACAAACTTAACCTCTGTGTTACGCATTATCTATTCTAAACCTAAAAAGTGCCAAACCTTCTTCACCAATAAGAACTCGAAGCTCTCTAAACGCTGTCAATCACTTACAAACGTCCCTCCATCGCGATCAACAGCCACCCTGATGTAGCACGAACAAACTTACTCTCTGTATTACTTATTAAGTCTATTCTATATCTACAAACTGCCAAACCTCTTTCACCAATAAGAACTCGAAGCTCTCTAAACGTTGTCAATCATTTCGAATTCGAAATCTACGTCAGCAAATCGTCCCTCCGCCCCTATTACTAGCCACCGTGATATACCCCCAACAACTCACCCTATCTATTAAGCATTGTCTATTCTAAATCTAAAAATTCC
>NW_017089758.1:0-382 GCF_001483705.2 Eufriesea mexicana
TATAGGCTTCGATTGACTCGGTTATATTTGTTTGGGTTAAGTGCGTGTGGCATTAGCTTCCCTTCTACACGCTGCGATCCTATGGATATCTGCGCTCTACTCTACACTGGCACGATCGGCTTGGCTCTGCGGAGGATAGCAATAGTCGCCTCGACACGTTAAGTTGAGATATGCAACGTTTGATTACGTCACCTTCGGTTTCGGTTAGGTTAGGGTAGCTTTGACGTTTGGGGCTATGCACTTCTACTCGGTGGATTCCTGGGCACTACTTTGCTCTGCTATTTTCTGCTTTTCACTGGGGAGAACAGCAATAGTGGTATCGGCACATTGGGATGAGATATGTTACGTTTGGTTATGTGAAGGTTAGTCATGCTAGGATAGG
>NW_017089759.1:0-382 GCF_001483705.2 Eufriesea mexicana
GGGTCGCCAGCAATAGTGGTCGCATCGCGTTATGTTGAGCTACGTTACGTTCGGTTAGGTTATGTTGGTTTGGGTTAGGTTAGGGTAACTTCGTCTTTTCTGGAATAAACTGCTATTCTATGGATTCCTGCACTCTCCTCTCCTCTAGCATGTTCTGCTTGTTTCTTGGGAGGCCACCGATAGTGGTCCTAGTATGTTAGGTTGTCATGTAACGTTTGGTATCGTTAGGTTAGGATACGTTTGCTACGTATAGCTTTGGCTTTGTGTCATACGCTGCTATTCGTTCGATCTCTGCGCTCTACAATGCTCTAGCAAATACTTCTTCGCACGTGGAGGCCAGCAACGCTGGTATCGGAACGTTAGGTGGAGTAAGGTTGCGTTT
>NW_017089760.1:0-382 GCF_001483705.2 Eufriesea mexicana
GCTACGTTTGGATATGTCAGGACACGATAGCTATGTCCTTTGCTCTGTTCACAGCCATTCGGTGAATTTCTGCGCTCTACTGTCATCTAATATTCCCTGCTTACCTCTGGCATTTCCAGTCACTGTGGCACAGGAGCGTCAGGTTGTGCTATGTTACGTTCGGTTGAGTCATATTTGTTTTTGTCAGGTTAGGATATCTCTTACCTTTGTGCTAGAATTGCCCCTCTGTGGACCTCTTCGCTATACTGTCCACCAATATGCCCTGCTTGGCGATGGGATATCAAGCAATACCAGGATAGGCACGTTAGGTTGGAACTGACTACGTTTGGCTATGTTAGGTTAGGTCAGGGTATGTTAGGATATCTTCCACTTATCTGCTTTA
>NW_017089761.1:0-382 GCF_001483705.2 Eufriesea mexicana
TGGCCAGTCGGAAGTCACATCCTCACGTCAAGAAAGTCGTTTCGTCAATTTCCGAAGTCCGCTCGCGACGTACTTTCCGCCAAGAACAAGAAATGGCGGGAAAAAGGGAAGGTACAACTACAATAGGAACACGTGGTGGCGGAGGGAGGATACGCGGTGCGGAAGAAGAAGAAGAGATTAGAAGAAGAGGTCAACAACGAAGTACAGGTCTGGCACAAGCAGCATCCAACCGGAGCAGTACCAACCGCTGCTGAGGAGGAAGCAGCCGACTGGGACATGTCATGGGAATGGTCAGAGAAGATGAACACCGCAAGCACCTGTGGAACACCACAACGAGTGATGGGAGGTAAGACACCTGTGACCGTCACCGCAGGCGGTATCC
>NW_017089762.1:0-382 GCF_001483705.2 Eufriesea mexicana
GCTTTGACTTTAGTGCTATGGTCTGCCGTCAGGTAGATTTCTGCGCACCACAGAGCTGTAATATTTTCAGCCTGGCCCTGCTTAGGACAGCAGCAGTGGCCTCAGCAAGTTATGTTGAGTCAGGATACGCTCGGTTACGTTGAGTTATGCTACGTTTGGTTAGATCATGTTAGGCTACGTTTGGTAAGGGTGGCTTCGACTACCATGATATACACCATTATCCGGCAGTTTCCTGTCATCTGCTGCGCCCTTCTATATTCTGTTTGGCTCTGGGGAGTCCGGCAGCAGTGGTCGCGGCACGTCATGTTGAGATATACTACCTTCGTTTAGGCTTGGTCAGGTCAGGTTTGGTTTGGATATCTCCGGCCATTATGCTATTCAC
>NW_017089763.1:0-382 GCF_001483705.2 Eufriesea mexicana
GCGTTTGGTGAGTTTGTAACAGGGTAGCGTAGACATTTGTGATATACACTGCTGTTCTATCGATCTCTGCGCTCTACTCTCCTCTGATACCTTCAGCATGGCTTTGGCGAGGGCAGAAATGTTGGTCTAGGCACGTGACATTGAGTTAGGTACCGTCTGGTTTCGTCACGTTTGGTTTGGTTAAGACAGAGTAGCTATGACTTTTGTGCTATACACTGCTATTCGTATTATTCCTGCTCTCTACGTTGCTCTACTATACTCCGTTCGAGTCTCGGGCGGTCATAAATATCGGTAGTGACGCGTTACGTTGAGCTATGTCACGATTGGTTGGGTTACGCCAGTCTGGGTTCGGTTTGGATAGCTCTGACTTTTCCGCTATTCA
>NW_017089764.1:0-382 GCF_001483705.2 Eufriesea mexicana
TGCAGGTTAGGTTTGTGTAACTCTGACAATTCAGGTATGCGCTGCGATTATATGGATTCCTGCGTCCTATTATAAACTAATGTGTTCTGCTTGGCTCTTGGGAGATCAGCAATAGTGGTCGCGGCACGTTTGGTTGAGTGAGGTTACGTCTGGTTATGTTACGGTTGCTTAGGTTAGTAGGGGTTGCTTAGTCTTTTCTGCTGTATTCTGCTATTAGGTGGATTTCTGCGCCCTGCAGTGCACTAATATTCTCAGCTTGACTATGGCAAGGCCAGCAGATGTGATCTCGGCACGTCATGGTGAGTAATGCCAAGTTCGGTTACTGTGGGTTAGGCTACGTTTGGTATGGATATATTTAACTTTTGTGCTGCGCCTTGCTATT
>NW_017089765.1:0-382 GCF_001483705.2 Eufriesea mexicana
GTACACTTAAATGCGGGTTATTTCTGCCCTCTACATTGCTCTCCTATACCCTGCTCGACCTTGGGGAGGCCAGCAGTAGTGGTCGCTGCACGTTATGTTGAATTATGTTGCGTTTGGGTATATGACAATTGGTTAGGCTAGGAGAGGGTAGCTTTGACCATTGTGCAGTACACTGCTATTCCGTGGATTTCTGCGCTCCACTTTGATCCGATTTGTTCAGCTTGGCTTCGGGAAAAACAGCAATTGTGGCCTTGGCACGCTATGCTGAGGCAGGCTTCGTTAGTTGGGTTAGATTAGGTCAGTTTAGGTCAGGATATCGTTGACTCTTGTGCTTCACACAGCAACGCCGCTGATTTCTGGATCTGCTGTGCTCTACTATATT
>NW_017089766.1:0-382 GCF_001483705.2 Eufriesea mexicana
GGCTTTAGGCGAATTTTTGGCACAGCGAAAGCGGCTTAAAAACGATGAATGACGACTTCCGGCATGTGCGGAATTATACCGATCTAAAAAGTTTCGTATCGTGTTAATGATTACTCGTTGCTTGCTTTCCGGCTTTCGATGAAATGCCAACATTCCAATCTCTTTAAAAGCAGTGATTTTTTAAATATAGGAAGATGTAGGATTTAGTTTGATAGGTTAGGTCATAGGAATGTTCCCTTTCTTTAAAGTATGATAACTTAATGAAATTTAGACGTTCGATGTAAATGTACTTCAATCTCATTAATCTGTATCGATTAAATTAACATACAAATCCAAAAATAACTTTGCAAACCTAATTTTCTGCAGGCTATCAAAGTTACGT
>NW_017089767.1:0-382 GCF_001483705.2 Eufriesea mexicana
CACCGAATATCGGTGCATAGCACAAATGTCAAAGCTACTCAATACCAACCAAACTAGACGTAGCATAACCAAACGTAACCTTATTCAGTCTAACGTGCCGAGAGCACTGCTGCGGTCCTCCCCGTATCGAAGCAGAATATACTAGAGTGCAGCGGAGCATAGAAAGTAACCGAATAGCAGTGTATACCACAAAAGTCAAAGCTACCCCCGCCAAGCATCACTACACCTAGCCTAATCGAACGTAACACAGCTCAACCTAACTTGCCACGAATACTACTCCTGGCGTTCCCCGACACAAGAAGATTGTGATAGCTTACAGTAGACCGCAGAGGTCCATATAATGGCAGTGTGTAGCACAAAAATTCGAAGCTATCCTAACCTA
>NW_017089768.1:0-382 GCF_001483705.2 Eufriesea mexicana
TTGTGGTTAGTGCGTGCAAATACATAGGTACCACGTCGAGAAATAATATACGAATATGAGGTTATGTTTGCAACAGAAAATATTTTCTTTTCCCATTCGAATCTTTATACGAAACTAGACACGTAATTTCTTGACTAACCGATATATTACGAACGAGTGTTTCGTAATGAAACAGTGATCTAAATTTTATTAATGTATTTATCGAATTATAAATAATTCAATTTTGTTCTTCGAAATGTTGAATTAATCATAATTCGGTAATTTGTTAATAAAATTTCGATAAGTGCTTTATTTTAAAACACTCTTTTGTAATATATAAGTTAGTCCAGAAGTTACGTATCTAGTTTTGTATAAAAATCGCGACATCTCTGATCAGAAATGT
>NW_017089769.1:0-382 GCF_001483705.2 Eufriesea mexicana
TTATCTGAACTCAGTGAATACCACTCAGTGAATTTGTTGTCATGAAATTAGCCGAACTTTTCATCAACTGTAGGAGAAATATTACAATGGACAATTTTTTCACTTCTGCATCTCTTGTTGCAAAATTGTTGGCAAAAGGGACAACATTAGTCGGAACAATACGTGCAAACAGAAGAAAATTGCCCGTACTTGCGAAAACGGCAAAAGATAACATGAAACTTTTTTCTACAGTAATATGCGAATCAAATAACTGTACCCTAACAATTTATAAATCAAAACCGAGAAAAAAAAGTTATGATACTGAGTACCAAACATGAATCCGTAAAAACCAAAAACAATAGGAAGAAAACACCCGAAACAATCACTTATTATAATAAAACTA
>NW_017089770.1:0-382 GCF_001483705.2 Eufriesea mexicana
CCTAACGGGCTCAGGACATTAATTCTGGCGTTCCCAGAGCTAAGCAGGATACAATAGAGGGCAGCAATGCGCTGGAATCCGCCGCACTGCAGTGTAAAGCCCAAAAGTCAAAGATATTCCATCTTTAACTGAACTAACCTAAACTAACGGAACATAGCCTATATGAACACAGCGTGCGGGGTCACTATTGCTCTTCTCCCCGAAGACAAGCAGATCATATTAGAGCGCAGTATAGCGCAGAAATCCGCCGAATGGCTGTGTATACCACGATAGCCAATGCTATGCAAACCTAACACGAACAAATATAACCCAACCAAACGTAGCCTAACTAAACCGAACTAGCCGCGAACACTATTGTGGGCTTCCCCAGAGTCAAGCAGAA
>NW_017089771.1:0-382 GCF_001483705.2 Eufriesea mexicana
TACAGCTCATTCTTTCGGCTTCCATGTATATGCACGCGTGTGTGTAATACTTTTCTTCCCTTTCGCAACATCGAAAAATTTTTCTTGGCCTCCCTTTCTCCTTCTGTTTTTCCCTTTGCAACCATATGGGCACAAAACGTACACGCGACGGAGAATCGCCTGGAAGAATCACGAGAATAGATGTGCGCACGCATACCAGTGAAAGGAAGGAATATTCATAGCGACTTCTTTTCCTAGTATTTCATTATACGTAGGCGTTAATGCGAATTTGGTAACGAATCGCGTGTGGCTTCCGTCAGGAAGCACGACGATGAAGGGACCTCTGACACGTCCGGCTACGTCTATTCGGGGCGGAAAATGACACGGAACGGAAAATGCGAAA
>NW_017089772.1:0-382 GCF_001483705.2 Eufriesea mexicana
AGCTCGATATTAATTAATATATGAAATTTAAAATAACGTAACAGTGTGCGAGGTATCGAAATTAAATAATTTCTTATTTACTGCTCAAAAAAATATCATCAGCTTTATAGCAGAAAATTTGTCAACTCGTACCCTTCTTTAGCCAAAACATCCTCGAGCGCAAAGGGTTAATAAATGTTTCTTTACTGAATAAGTTCAAGTATACCGAGTTACTCAAAACTTAATCTCAAACAACGTTATCACTGGCAGGGAGGTGATGTAGCGACCAAGTTCTCACCTTCGCCAATAGATGGATTCCTATTTGAAGAAGGTTCGAAGACTTTCTCGCAAGTCCTCGGTAAAGCCTCGACCTCCCTTATATAGAAGTTTTCTGTGCTACCCA
>NW_017089773.1:0-382 GCF_001483705.2 Eufriesea mexicana
GTTGACGAATCTTGGCAAACCTTGGCAAACCTTAGCAAAAGTTTTGCATTTGTCTGTAGATCGAAACAAATTAATATCGATGAACCTAACCCAAACTGGAGCAAACACTGACACATATTGCATATTGCTGTTTCACTACGAAAGAAATTTCTATAGACAAACATTGACGAACCTTGGCAAACCTTAGCAAAACTTTTACATTTATCTTTAGACTGAAACAAATTAATATCGATGAACCTAATCCAAACCGCAGCAAACACTGACAAATATTCGACACTGGTATTTTAACCGAAATAAATTTATATTAAGAAATACCAGCAAACCTTGACAAACTTTAACAAACATTGGCAAACACCTTGCACTTCCATTTCCACGGGAAAAA
>NW_017089774.1:0-382 GCF_001483705.2 Eufriesea mexicana
TAGATCAGGTTTGGTAAGGTGAGGTTAGGCTATCTTCGACATTTGTGCTATTCGCTGCTATTTAGCGGCTTTCTGAACTCTGCTATTCGCTGGATTTCTAAACTTTACATTGCACTACTATACTCTGCTCTACCCTGGGGAGGCTAGTAGTAGTGGTGTCGGCACCTTAGATTTAGTTAGGCTGCGTTTGGTTATGTTGCGATTGACTAGGGTAGGGTAGGATACACTCGACTTCGCGATATACACAGCTATTAGGGGGATTTCTTTGCTCTATAGTGCTCGAATGGCAAACTCGTCTCATTAGGTTTTGTTAGTCTTCGTTTGGTTTGGGTAGGTTAGCTCAGGTAAGGTTTGGATATCCCTGACATTCGTGCCATTCGCT
>NW_017089775.1:0-382 GCF_001483705.2 Eufriesea mexicana
GTAGCCGTAGGATTAAGTTGTTCACTGATGACCTAAGTTCCACAGCAGTTGAGAAATAATCAATGGAAAAATCAGTTATGGCTAGAGATATTTGCAAATGGCAATACAATACTGAGTATAACCACCAACGCATCACTACATCCATTGTATCTACCTATTCTAAGATGATCTAAGTTGCACTGCTACTCTAGATTTAACACTGGATTATTTACGCACTACAGCAATTCTAGAATGGTACTTGCCAGCTACAATTGCTCTATCCATCGATTGTTCTACAGTAGCTGAAGAACTTAGATGAACCGCGAACAGATTAATTCAGTTGCTATATAATTGCGTAGATGGCTACATTCAGTAATGTATTGTCAATTGTCAATATCACTTC
>NW_017089776.1:0-382 GCF_001483705.2 Eufriesea mexicana
GTATGGATGTATGAATGTATGGATGTATGGTTGGACGGATATGCGTATGGATGTATGTATGGATGTATGGATCGATGGATGTATGGATGGGTGGATGCACGAATGTATGGATGTACGGATGAATGGATGTACGCATGAATGGATGAACGGATGAATGGATGTATGGATGTAAATATGTACGGATGTAAGGATGTATGGATGTATGGTTGTATGGCTGGATGGATGTGTGGATGGATGTATACGTGGATGGCAGGATATATGGATGGATGGAGGTATTGGTGTAGAGATGTATGGAAGCATTAATGTATGGTTGTATGGGTGTGTGTGGATGTTTGTATGGATGTATGGATGGATGTGTGGAAGCATGTGTGTATGGATGTAT
>NW_017089777.1:0-382 GCF_001483705.2 Eufriesea mexicana
ATATCCATTATATAATTTCTACTGAGATTCTAGGATTGTCAATTGATAGATCAATTGTTGCAAGAGATGTTTACAATCTACGACTGGGAACTGTGTATGTCCGTCAAGGAAGAAATGTAGCTTTTATTATAATCTGTTCACAGACGACTTATATTGCATTGCTGTTCCAGAATGACAAGAAACATTTCAATTATCGCTCAAGATATCAAAAATTTGCAATATCTTAGTCAGGGTAGCCATCTATACTCTTCTATAGCCACTGGGCATATCTATCCACTGATTAGCTGCAATACATAGCAATAAGGAAGGATTAATAAATGGATGAGTTATGGCTAGAGACAATAATACTTGACCATACAGTACTGCGTACAGGAATCAACAT
>NW_017089778.1:0-381 GCF_001483705.2 Eufriesea mexicana
TGAGACCTTCGACTAACACCGTGGTGAGCTAACATCCTTGCATAAGTAAGGAGGAAATATACTTTTGGATTGCTATAGCCTTGCACTGCTGTAGGATCTGCCTGGTTAGTTCAATTTTATAGACATTTTTGACTAATATCGTGGTGAGCTACCGTTCATGCATAAATAAGGATGAAAGATTCTATTGGCGTGCTATTGCCATTGCAATGCCATAGAATCTGGATGGCAAAGTCAATTTTATTGACATTATCCTCTAATATCGCTGTGAGCTTACTTTCTTACATAAGTAAGGAGAAAAGATACTGCTGGAGTCCTAGAGGCATAGCTGTGCTTTAGAATCTTCCTGGAAAATTCAATTTTACTGACATCTTCGACTAATAT
>NW_017089779.1:0-382 GCF_001483705.2 Eufriesea mexicana
AAGAGGAATGATACATAACAAAATTTTTCTTTTATACGTGAAAGATATAATTTTTATGCTTTTACGTAATTTAGTATCACGAAAATTTGTTATAAAATTTGTTATAAAAAGTCGTGAGAATAATTGGGAAATAATAAATTAACAATTGGTCCTACTCAGTCCCTATTAATAAATTAATAATAATCTATTGCTTCTATTTAAACACCAAATATATACAATTTACATGTAATATATAATTATATACATATATACTACTGGTTTTGAGACACCAAAAATTGACAAAACAACACGAACAGAATTACACAAACTTAAAACTCATAAACTGATTTAACTTAGGAAAAGAACACCAAGATAACGTAACGAAAACACACAAAGACGCACT
>NW_017089780.1:0-382 GCF_001483705.2 Eufriesea mexicana
ATAAAACAAGAATCATGTCCAGAATGACTCTAGAATGGCTATAAAACTAACGAGAGAATATAACGAGAGAGTATAAAGATTAATTACTCTGCATTATTATGTCAAGCATATACACACACCTGTAACAAATCTCATCCAAATATCAAAGTATAGTAAACCAAAATTGGGTCCCAGAATGACTATAGAACTAACCTGAACAAACGATTAAATAACAAAACGAAGACAGAGATGAGTACAATAATTAATCATCCTATATCGATAAGTCAGGTAAATACACACACCTATATAGTAACACCCCAAATATGAAAGTGTATTAGGCCAAGCCCTCCCAAGAACTATGATTACCAAGATTCTAGAATAACGACAGAACTGACCTGAACAA
>NW_017089781.1:0-382 GCF_001483705.2 Eufriesea mexicana
GGATCGATTGATGTATGAATGGGTGTATGTATGGATGGGCGGATGTACGGAAGTATGGATGTATTTATGGATATATGTAAGGTTGTATATATGCATGTATGTATGGATGTATGTATGGGAGTGTATATGGATGTATGCATTGATGTATGTATGGGTGCACGTTTGGATGTATGTATGGATGTACGTATGACTGGATGAGTGTACGGGTAAATGGAATAATGGATGCATGGGTGTGTGGATTTATGGATGTATGGATGGATGCATATATGAATGTATGGGTGTATGTATGTATGAATATTTGAATGTATGGATGTATTTGAGTTATGTGTGTATGTATGTATGCACGTATGTATGTGTTGATGTGCGCATGTATGGATGTACG
>NW_017089782.1:0-382 GCF_001483705.2 Eufriesea mexicana
ATACATCTAGGCACACATCCGTACATACGTCCGTCCATCCAGCCATCCGTCCATGCATCCATAGATACATCAATACACACATCCTTACATACACCATTACATTCATCCATACATACAGCCATAGATAAATACTTACAAACATCCATACATACATCCATCCATACAACCGTACATACATTCATACATACATCCATACATCCATCCATACATACATCCATCAATCCGTACATCAATCCATTCATTCATCCATGCACACATACATCCAGCCATCCGTACATCCACACATACAACGATACATACATCCATACTTCCATCCACCCATACATCCATACTTCCATCCACCCATACATCCATCCACTCATACATCCAGCCATCTGTACAT
>NW_017089783.1:0-382 GCF_001483705.2 Eufriesea mexicana
GCAAAAGGTAAAGCCATCCAGACCAAACATTGCTTTCCTCAACATAACCGAACGTAACATGACTGAACATAACGTGCCGTGACGACTGTCGCTGCCCTTCCAAGAGCCAAGCGGAAGGCGTTAGAGCACTACAGTGCGCAGAAATCCACCTAGCAGGATAATATAGCACTAAGGTCAAAGATACATCTCCTAACCTAACCAATCGTAGCATAACCAAACGTAACCTTACTCAGCCTATCGTGCCGCGATCACTATTGCTGGCCTCCACAAGGACAAACAGAACACATTACTGGAGAGTAGAACGCAGAAATCCATAGGATCGCAGTGTATATCAGAAGAGTCGTAACTGCACGAACATAACCCAAACCAACAGGACATAACC
>NW_017089784.1:0-383 GCF_001483705.2 Eufriesea mexicana
GATTACTCTAGATTTGATGACGTATTTAAGTCGTCGAAGAAAAATATGATCCAACAGCTGAAGTAAAGTGATGCTGGACGTACCGAGCATTGTGTTGTCAATTGTGAGTTTGCCGAGGGATTATGGATACGTGTATTGTCATTCAGGGATAGCTTTTTAATTTACGTCCGTGTACAAAGCAGTACAACGACTACGGTGCTGTGATGATTGCTGTAATGAGTAAATGTTTTTCATTTGTTAATACCTCGAGTGGCAATGGATCTGTCCTTTGTCATTATAGAATTGCTATAAAATCTGAATCATCACCCTACAGATTATTCCAAAGTCTAGAGCGCTCATTTGGTGAATTTACTGAGCACAGTAATGTCGGTTGCAAATATCTC
>NW_017089785.1:0-382 GCF_001483705.2 Eufriesea mexicana
CCACACATCCATACATCCATCGATCCATACACATATCCATCCATATATCCAACCATCCATACGACCATGCCTCCGTACATCCATACATCCATGCATACAGACATCCATACATCCATAATTCAAATACTGCCGTACAATTCATACATCCACACACACATACGTCCATACATTCAAACATCCATCCATCCATACATACATCCATCCATACATCCACCCATCCATACAACCATACATACATCGATACATTCATCCATACATCCATCCATCCATGCCTCAATCCATCCATACATCCATTCATCCGTACATCCATTGATACGTCCATCCGTCCATCCATACCTCAATCCATCCATACATCCATCCATCCACACAACCGTTCATCCAT
>NW_017089786.1:0-383 GCF_001483705.2 Eufriesea mexicana
AGCATTGCATCGAATAAAGTCAAATATCACGACAGACTGAATTTAAAACAGCGAATATTTCGACTTCTGCGATGCATATACTTTTAAACCATCACCTTTTCATTCCATGACGAAGTAGAAGAAACGAACTGTGCAAATAAATTTATAAAATTCTCAAAAATTGTATCTGTGGATAGAAATGGACGCCAAAATCTTCTACATTTTTCAATAGTTAACACATTATATTTAGATAAAAATATTTAAATAATGAAAACCACTCACGATAAATTATTTTAAACAAAAAAATTGATCAACACTTTAATTGACATTCAAGGTGAATCTGGAAATGGAAATTGGAGGCTTTGAATAGCTGATGAATCGAAGTCCTAATCAAAAGATAGGAC
>NW_017089787.1:0-383 GCF_001483705.2 Eufriesea mexicana
TATACCGAATTCTGGATACAGAGGATGTTGGAAATGCGAGTATACCGAATTTTCGATACAGAGGATGTTGGGGATGCGAATATACCGAGTTTTGGATATAGAGGATGTTGGAGATGCGAGTACACCGAGTTTTGGATATAGAGGATGTTGAAAACGCGAATGTATCGAGTTTTGGATACAGAGGATGTTGGAAATGCGAGTATATCGAGTTTTGGATAGAGAGGATGTTGGAAATACGAGTATGCCGAATTCTGGATACAGAGGATGTTGGAAATGCGAGTATACCGAATTTTGGATACAGAGTACGTTGAGTTTTGGAAGCAGAGCATGTTGGAAATGCGAGTATACCGAGTTTTGGATACAGAGGATGTTGGAAATGCGAG
>NW_017089788.1:0-383 GCF_001483705.2 Eufriesea mexicana
AAAGGAAAATAAATATTGTATATAATATATTAAATATAATATTAAATGGAATTTTATATATTAAATGATAAAGGAAAATGAAGAAAAATTGGAAGAGAAGATTGTAATACTCAATTATAAATTAAAAATCGAATTTGATATTTTACATCGGCTAGAATCGATAAAATTAGTGTTAATAGAAGGTTAGTACTATAGTACTCTGCCTGTCAATAAAAATATTGGATTATAATTACAATTTCCAGGATATTTTCATAAACATACCAAAAACCGACATCTTCCAATTGCATGTCCTATGCGATAAATATTTATTAAAAATATGCGAAATGCAGACGCAAAACGTAGCTGGAAAATAAATTTGTGAAAAATAAGCTACTATAAATCCT
>NW_017089789.1:0-383 GCF_001483705.2 Eufriesea mexicana
TCGAAAATGTAAATAAGATGGTCCTTGTTAAATTGTCGAGAACCGAGGGTCCGCGAATTCCTCACGATTCGAGGAACATTCCACACGCCGTGAAACAAAGTTTGTAAACACGATGAGCGAGGTGAGCGAACGAACGGTAGCTGCTCACTCCTACCTACCTATAACGTTAAGCCAACTTCCGAACATCGATTGTTCTCGAAAACTACACCGAAATCGAAAATATTCTATTCTCTTTATTTCTCTTACTCTATCATCATGGAAGCACCCTTTGAGAACACCCTGTATATGTAATATAATAATTAGCATATATAATAATAGTATATACCGTAATATAATATTATATAATTATATAATATATGATATAATAATATATAATTACATAA
>NW_017089790.1:0-383 GCF_001483705.2 Eufriesea mexicana
CGTAACCAAACGTAACATGACTCTACCTAACGCGCCAAGACCAATATTGCTGCCCCCCAGAGCCCAGCAGATGGATGCGGATTTCGGCCGAACAACGGTGCCCAGTACGAAAGTCGAGGCTATCCTTACCGAACATAGCGTAATGTGACCTAACTGAACGTAACGTAACTCACCCCAACGTGCCGAGACATAATTGCTAGCCCCCCTGGAGCCAGGCGAAACGCTCTTGGGCACTGTAGAGAGCAGGAGTCCGCCGAAGAGCAGTGTATAGCACAAAAGTTAAAGCTACGCTGTACTAACCTAACTAATCGTAACACAACCAAACATCAACTATCTCTACCCGAAGTCCCGCGACCACTATATCTGGCCTCCACGGAGCCAAG
>NW_017089791.1:0-383 GCF_001483705.2 Eufriesea mexicana
ACTATAGCCAAAGTTACCTTCTCCTAACGTAACCAACCGTAACATGAACTATTTAAGCATATCTCAACCTAACGTGCCGCGACCAATACCGCTGGCATCCACCGAGCCAAGCAGAATACATAAGTGGAGTGTAAGACACAGAAGTCCATAGAATCGCAGTGAATATCAAAAAAGTCAAAGCTACCCAAACCAAACACAAACCAGCAGAACATAACCAAACATGGCGTAACGCAACCTATCGTGCCGTGACCGCTAATGCTGCCGCCCCAGAGCCAAGCAGCACATACTAGACTACAGTAGAGCGCAGAAATCCTCCGAAAAGCTGTGTAAAGCACAAAAGTCAAGGCCATCCTCTCCTAACTTTACAAAACGTAACATAACCA
>NW_017089792.1:0-383 GCF_001483705.2 Eufriesea mexicana
TGATACGTTGGTTTGCGTGAGTCCTTGACGGCTTTGACATTTCTACTATACAATGCACTTCAATGGTTTTCTGCACTCTACTGCCCTCTAATATGTTCGGCTTGTCTCTGGGGGCCAGCAACAGTGGTCGCATCACGTTAGCTTGAGCTATGTTACGTTCCATTATGTTAATATTGGTTAGGTTAGAAGAGGATATCTTCGAGAATTGTGATATACACTGCTGTTCGTTGTATTCCTGCACTCTAATGTGCTCCAATATGTACAGCTCGGCTCCAGGAAGGGGTGTAATAGCGGTATCGGCATGTTATATTCAGTTAGGCTACGTTGGGTTAGGTTAGGTGTTGTCAGATTAGGTAAGGATATCATAGGCTCCCGTGCGTTAC
>NW_017089793.1:0-383 GCF_001483705.2 Eufriesea mexicana
GCTATACAGCCCTATTGGCTGGATATCTGCGCTCCACTCTGCTTTAGTGTTTTCTGCTTTGCTGTGGTGATGCCAGTATTGGTGGCCGCGGCGCGTTGGTTTGAGTTATGATACGTTTGTTAGGAAGGTTAGCATATGTTTGGTAAGGATGGCTTCGTCCTTCGCGCTATATGCAGTTATTCGGTGGATTCCTGCGGTCTAATCTGCTCTACCACGTTATGCTTGGCCTTGGTGTGGCCAGGAGCAGTGGTCGCGGCACTTTGCGTTAAGCTATGCTACTCTTGGTTGGGATAGGTTAGTTCAGGTTGTGTCAGGATATCTACAACTTTAGTGCTATTCTCCGCAATGCTGTGGACCTCTGCGCTCTGCTGGGCTCTAGTACG
>NW_017089794.1:0-383 GCF_001483705.2 Eufriesea mexicana
GCGTAGTAGTCTACATAGTACCATATTCATTGCATTAATCTAATCACAGATTATCTAAGTTTCTTGGTAATTCCGGACTGACAAATGTCTGTATAATGTATCCCTAGATACACTAATAAAATGCAATATACTCCAAAGTGTAGCCGCCTACACAATGATATAGCCAATGTACAAATCAATTGGATGATGACTTAAATTCCGTAACAATCCTAGAATGCCAAGAGACAGATCCACTGTCGCTCGAAATAGTGGCAACTGACCACATAATACTGCGTACAACCATTACAGCATTCCTGTATCCACTTTATTAATATGCTCACTGATGATGTAAGTTATATAGAAATCCTAGAACGTCACGAGACAGAACAATTATCGCCTGACAA
>NW_017089795.1:0-382 GCF_001483705.2 Eufriesea mexicana
TCTGCGCAGTACTGTGCTCTAGCGTGTCCTTCTTGCCTCTGGAGAGGGCAGCAACAGCGGTCTCCGCGCGTTAGTTTCTGTTAGGCTATGTTCGGACGTGTTCTATTGGTTTAGGTTAGGTTTGGTTAGCTCTGACTCTTCTGATATACACTGCGATTCTATGGACTTCTGCGTCCTACTCTCCACAAATGTGTTCTGCTTGGCTCCATGGAGGCCAGCAGTAGTGGTCTCGGCACGTTGGGTTTAGATATGCTTAGTTTGTTTATGTTACGATTGGTTACGTTAGCAGAAGGTAGCTTTGGCTATAGTGCTATAGTCTGCTGTTAGGTGGATTTCTGCACCATAGAGTGCTCTAATGCTCTTAGCATGGCTTTGGGAAGGC
>NW_017089796.1:0-383 GCF_001483705.2 Eufriesea mexicana
CCATTCGTAACACAACGTAACGTAACCTAACTCAACCTAACGTGCCGCGAGCATCATTACTGGACTCCCCAAGGTCTCGCAGGGTATAGTAGAGAAATGCAGAACATAAGAATCCACCGAACAGCTGTGTATGGCGCAAAAGTAAAAGATATAGTATCCTAACCTAGCCCAACGTAATTTAACCAAACGTAACGGGACCACATTTGCTGGCCTCCGCATGGCCATGTAGAACACGTCAGTGGAGAGTAGAACGCGGGAACCCATGTAAACGCTGTGTATGTCAGAAAGTACAAAGTGTCCATAACCCAAACCAATAGAATATAACCAAACATGGCCTGAATAAACCCATCGTGCCGAGACGACTGCTGCTGTCATCCCCTGAG
>NW_017089797.1:0-382 GCF_001483705.2 Eufriesea mexicana
TCTAGTATTTTTTGCTTGGCTCTGGGGAGGCCAGCAATAGTGGCCTCGGCAGGTTAGGTTGCGCTATGCTACGTTCATTTATGTTACGTTTGGCTGATTAGGACACTATAGTTTAGACTTTTGTGCTACATGCGCATCTCCGCGGGATTCTGCGCCCTACTGTGTACTAATACCTTCTGCTTGGGTCTATGGATGCCAGCAATTGTAGTCGCGGGACGTTAGGTTGAGATAGTTTACGTTTGGTTATGTCAGGTTAGGTTAAGCTCTGCCAGTTTACATAGACTTTCGTGCTGTACACTGCTATTCGGAGTATTCCTGCCATGTACTGTGCTCTAATAAATTATGCTTGACCCTCGGAATGCCAGCAATATCGCCCTCGACA
>NW_017089798.1:0-383 GCF_001483705.2 Eufriesea mexicana
ACGTGGCTCAACCTAACGTGCCGAGACCACTATTGCTTGCCTCCACAGTGCCAAGCAGAATACATTAGTGAACAGTAGAACGCAGGAATCCATAGAAACACTGTGTACATCAGAAAAGTCAAAGCTGCCCAAACTTAACGCAAAAGAACAGGACATGGACAAACATATGCTGACACAACCTAACGTGCCGAAACCGCTATTGCTGCTCCTAGAGCCAAGCAGCGCATCCTACAGAACAGTAGAGCGCAGAAATCCGTTGAATCGCTGCGTATATTAGAAGAGTCAAAGCCACCAAGGTCAAACCAAAACCAACAGAACGTAACCGAACATAGCCTAACTCAACGAAACGTGCCGAAACCACTACTGCTCCCCCCCCCCCCCCC
>NW_017089799.1:0-383 GCF_001483705.2 Eufriesea mexicana
CCTTCCCAGAGCCAAGCTGAAAATATTAGAGCATTGCATGGCGCAGGAATCCACCTAAGAGCGAGCTGTAGAACTGAAGTCGAAGTTACCCTCTTCTAACCTAACCAACCGTGACATAAACGAACGTAACGTAACTGAAGCTAACGTGCCGCGAGCACTAATGCTGCCCCCCTCCCCCCAGAGGCAAGCACGACATACTGTAGAGCAGTAGAACGCAGAAATGAACCGGTTAGCTGTGTACAGCACAGAAGTTGAAGCTATCATAACCAAACTATGCGTAACCCAACCTAACTGAACGAATCCAGACAAAACATCACGTGCCGAGGCCACCGTTTCTGGCATACTCAGAGCCAAGGAGAACACGCTAGTGGAGGGAAGGACAC
>NW_017089800.1:0-383 GCF_001483705.2 Eufriesea mexicana
AATGCATAGAATCGCAGTGTATATCAGAAAAGCCGAAACTATCCATACCCAAACGGATGAAACGTAACATATCCAAACGTACCCTACCTCAACCTAACGTGTCGAGACCACTATTCCTGACAGCCACGTGGACAGGCAGAACATACTAGAGCACAGCGGAACGCTGGAGTCCACCTCATTACTGTGTACGGAACAGGAGTAGAAATATCCTAATCTAACCCAAACAACCGAACCTAACCAAACGTAACCCAACTCAACCTAACGCGCTACGACCACTACTACTGGCGCCCGCAGAGACAAGCGGAATATGATAGAGCACAGTAGAGACCAGAGGTCCATAATGTAGCTGCGTTGAGCACAAATTTCAAAGTTATCCTAACCTA
>NW_017089801.1:0-383 GCF_001483705.2 Eufriesea mexicana
TATCTTCGATTTTTCTGCTTCACAATGCAGTTCGGCGGGTTTCCGCGACCCACTGTGCTCTAGTATACTCTGAATGGCCCCTGGGATGTGAGCAATAGCGTTCTATGCACGTTACGTCGAGTTATATTACACTTTGGTTTGTTATGTTTGCATTGGTTAGGCACGGATAGCTTCGGCCTTTGCGCTGTGCACTGCAATGCGTCGGGTTTCTGCGCTCCACTGTGATCTGATATGCTCAGCTTGGCTCTGGGAAAGACCGTAATACTGGTCTCGGCACCTTGTGCTGAGATAGGCTACGTCAGGTTAGGCTTGGTTATCTTTACTTTTGTGCATAACACTGAAACGCCGCGGATTCCTGTGATTTGCTGCGCTCTAGTATATTC
>NW_017089802.1:0-383 GCF_001483705.2 Eufriesea mexicana
AGATCACAGGATTCCACCGAGAAACTGTGTATTGCACAAGAAAGTCAAAGCTATCCTATCCTACCCCAGCAAAACGTAACATACCCGAACGTTACCTAACTCAACCTGGCATGCAGCGACCACTATTTCTGTCATCCGCAGAGACGAGCATAGTGCAGTAGTGCATTGTACAGAGCAGTTCTCCGCCGAATAGCCGTGTATAACACAGAAGCCGGAGCAACCTTGTCCTAACCTAACCAAACGTACCGTAACCAAACATAGCATACCTTGACCTAACGTGCCGAGACCGCTATTGCTGCCAGTCCCAGAGCCGAGCTGGGCAAACCAGAGCAGAGTATAGCGCAGAATTTCACCATCTAGTTGTGTACAGCACGAGAGTTAAA
>NW_017089803.1:0-383 GCF_001483705.2 Eufriesea mexicana
TGCAAGGACGACCACTTCGATTCGCACTATCAAAATCTGATGGATTTATGAACCGTTTTACAATATTTCCAATTGTAAAACAATTTCTGTTAACAGTTTGTGACATTTCACTATAACATTTTCACATTTTATATAAATTTAGTATTATTTTTTTCTCTTCACTTGTGGTTTCTTTCACTTCTCTTAACGTTATTATTTTTCCTTATTTTCCATGTCGCAGATTGAACTTGATAATGATTGTTGTTAAAATTGAAATCCTTCAAACAAATGCGGATATGCTACATTTAGCATCATGTGCTAATACTTTTATCCACCCATAAAATGTTCAATAAATACATTTTCCTTATTGTTTTGTATTTAATAGTATATTTAATAAATTAATA
>NW_017089804.1:0-383 GCF_001483705.2 Eufriesea mexicana
ATTCACTGCAATGCGTTGGATTTCTGAGCTCTGCTGCACCCTATTACATTCTGCTTGTCTCTGCGGAGGCCAGCAATAGTGGTCTCGTCATGTTAGGTTGATTTAGGCTCAGTGTGGATGTGTTACGTTTGGCTAGGTTAGGAAAGCTACTTTCACTTTTGAGCTACACGTTGATTTTCGGTGGATTTCTGCGCTCTGAGGTGCTCTGGTATGATGTCCTTTGCTCTGGGGAGGCCAGAAACATTGGTCTCGTCACGTTATCCTTAGTTACACTACGTTCGGATAGGTGAGGTTGGGTCAGGTTTGTTCAGGGTTTGTCCGACTTTTGTGCTATACACTGCAGTGCATTGGACTTCTGCGCTCTGCTGTGCTCTAGTACACTG
>NW_017089805.1:0-383 GCF_001483705.2 Eufriesea mexicana
AACTCAATCAAACGCGCCACGAAAATTATTGCTGGCGTCCCCAGAGACAAGCAGAACATATTAGAGCACAGTAGAACGCAGATGTACACCGGAGGGCAACGTATTCCACCAAAGCTGAAGCTGTCCCTTCCTAACATAGCCGACTATGAAATAATCGAACGTAATATAACTCAAAGAATCGTGGCGAGACCGCTATTGCTCTCCCCCCAATGCAAAGCAAAGCACGCTACAGCCCAGTAGTGTGCAGAAATCCACTGAATAGCAATGTATAATACAATAGACAAAGCTGTCCAGCCCTAACCTAGCCAAATCTAACAAAACCAAACGTAATCTATCTCAACCTAACGCGACGAGACCACTATTGCTGGCCTCCCTAGGGGCAT
>NW_017089806.1:0-383 GCF_001483705.2 Eufriesea mexicana
CGTGAAACGACCAGTATTGAGGGCCTCCACAGGGTCAGGCAGAATATAACAGAGCACAGTAGAGCGCACAGGTCCACCGAACTCCAATGTATAGCAGAAAATTCAAAGCGACCCAAACACAACCCAAACTAGAATGAACAAACCACACGTAACATAACTATACATAGTGCGCCGCGGACACCGTTTCTGGCCTCCACAGTGCAAAGTAAAGCATACTAGATCACAGTATAGAGCAGAAATCCAAGGAATAGCAGTGTATTGAACAAAAGTCAAAGCTGTCATGGCTTAACCAAACCAAACATAGCATAACATAACACAGTCATACACCACCTGAACGCTCTACACCACCATTGCTGGCCCCTCCAGAGCCTAGCAAAATGCAA
>NW_017089807.1:0-383 GCF_001483705.2 Eufriesea mexicana
TTTGTACTTTTCACAGCAGAGCGGTGGGTTTCTGCGCACTACTATGCACATGTACATTCTGCTCTCCTTTGTAGAGGCCAGCATTAGAGGTCTCGTCACATTGGGTTCAGTAAAGATACGTTTGGTTATGTTACGTTTGGCTAGGTTATTATATGCTACTTCTTCTTTTGTGATAAAAACCGCTATTCGTTGGATTTCTGCGCCCTAATGTTCCCTAATATGCTCTGCTAGGCTTTGGGGTGGCCAGTGATAGTGGTCTCGGCACGTTAGGCTGAGATACGTTACGTTTGGTTCGGTTAGCATATGTCAAGCTCGGTCTGGCTATTTTTGACTTTCCTGCTATACGCTGCTAGTCGGTGGATTTCTGCGCTAAATATTGCTCT
>NW_017089808.1:0-383 GCF_001483705.2 Eufriesea mexicana
CTACAATGCGGTCGATTTCTACGCTCAAGCGTTCTCAAGTATATTCTGCTTGGCTCTTCGGAAGCCAGAAATAGTGGCCTCGGCACGTTAGCATGAGTTAGGTTACTTTTCGTTATGTTACGACTTTTTATGTTAGGACGGGGTAGATGTAACTCTTCTGCTATACACTGCCATTCCGTGTATTTCTGCGCTGCACCGTGCTCCAATGCGCTCTGCTTGCCTCTGCGGAGGCCAGCAAAAATGGTCTCGGCAGGTTAGGATGTGTTATCTCATGTTTGGTTAGGCTATGTTTGTTTGGGTTAGGTTTAGTTGCTTTGACTCTCCTGGCAAGGACAGTTACTAGATGGATTTATGCTCTCTACTCTGCTCTGCCATGCTCTGCT
>NW_017089809.1:0-383 GCF_001483705.2 Eufriesea mexicana
ATACATCCATACATACATCCATACAAACACCCATATATACATCCATGCATACATCCATGCATAACCCTTACATACATCCGTACATACATCCCTACATACATCCATACACACATACATAAATCCATACAAACTTCCGTACATACATCCAAGCATACATCCACATATACAGCCACACATCCATCCATGCATACATCCACACACTCATCCATACATAAATCCATACATGCATACATATATACGTCCATACATCCACACATACGTACATCCATACATTCGTACATCCATATATCCACCCATCCATACTGCCATCCATCCATACTTACATCCATACATACACCCATTCATTCATCCACACATACATCCATACATACATTCCCACATAC
>NW_017089810.1:0-383 GCF_001483705.2 Eufriesea mexicana
TGGCGAGTACCTGCTCTCGCGGCTCGTTACGCTAAGCTAAGCTACGATTCATTAGGTTACGTTAGGTTAAGTTTGCCTATGATACCTCGACTTTCGCACTATACACTGTTATCAGATGGATTCCTGTGATCCACTGTGCTCCACGACATTGTGCTTGGGCCGACGGAGGCCAGGAGTTGAGGTCGCGGCACGATGTGATCAGCTGTGCAACGTTTTTTCGTGTGACGTTGGGTCGAGTTAAGCTACGGTATCTTCCACTCTTGTCACATGCACTGCTATTCGGAGGATTTCTGCACTCTACATTGCTCTACTACACTCTCCTCAACCTCGGGGAGATGAGGCATATTGGCCGCGGCACGTTAGGTTGTGTTATGTTACGCTTG
>NW_017089811.1:0-383 GCF_001483705.2 Eufriesea mexicana
AAAGTCAATGTTGGCTATCCAAACCCAGCCAAACGTAACATATACAAACGTAGTATATCACAACGTAACATGACGAGACCACCATTGCTGGCCCCCACAGATACAATTAGTTTGTGCTAGTGCACTGTAGTGCACAGAAATCCACCGCATTGCAGTGAATAACACAAGAGCCGTAGATATTCTAACGTAACCTAGTCTACCCTATCCTAGCAAGCCGGTAGCATATCTCAAAATAACGTGCAGCGACTACTGCTCCTGGCCTCCCCAGAGCAACGCAGAATGCAGTAGCGCACAGTAGACCACAGAAGTCTGCTCAGAAACAGTGTGAAGCACGAAAATCATGGCTAACTTTACCTATCATTGCCTAACGCGTCCTAACCCAT
>NW_017089812.1:0-383 GCF_001483705.2 Eufriesea mexicana
ATCCCTAAGTAACTCTAGAATAACATATGTATAGTACGGTTATTGCTATCGATATTTACAGTTGACAATACGGTGCAGAATACATCTACCAAATGAGCACCATTGCCGTTGGACTAACCTGTTGACGCGTGCTGCACGTTCTACAGAAATTCTAGAACGAGAAATGCAAATACATTATCCCACGAGAAATTGACAATTAATAACACAGCACTGAGAACAGCCGTCATCAAAGTAGTGTAGTCGTTGGACAGCTTTGTCCACTGAAGACGTAAATTAGAAAGCTATTCTGTAATAATCACTGTATGTTACGTTTATGGCTTGAGACATCTTTAACTCACAGTATGGTATATGTTCCATTTACTATTATAGCTCTGTAGCCGTTG
>NW_017089813.1:0-383 GCF_001483705.2 Eufriesea mexicana
GATGTATGCATGTATGGAAGTATGTATGTATGAATGTATGGATGTAAGAATGTATGGATGTATTCATGTATGGATGTATGGATGTCTGGAAGTATGGACGTATGGATGTACGAATTTATGGATGTACGGGTATATGGATGTATGTATGTATGGATGGATGTATTGATGTGTGTATGTATGGATGGATGGAAGGATGGATTGGTGGTTGGATGTATGGATGGATAGATGTATGGATCGATGGACGAATGAATGGGTGGATGGATCGATGGATGAATGTACCGAAGGGTGGACTTATGGATGGATGGATGTGCGGATGGACAGATGTATGGATGCATGAATGTTTGGATGGCTGGATCTATGATTGGATGGATTTATGGATGGGT
>NW_017089814.1:0-383 GCF_001483705.2 Eufriesea mexicana
TACTGAAGACGCATATTCCAAAAGCAACAATAGAATAACCTATGTACAGTATGTTTATGCATAGTAACATGTACAACTGACGGTTTATTTCTCATTACATCTACCAACAGTTCGCTGTTTCCTTTCGACTAACCTCTTCACTGACGACTTTATATCTATAGCAATTCAAGAAAACCAAAATACATGACCATCATTCCTCGAGACATTAGCAATTGACGACAGTGTACTGACTAGAGACATCATTAATGTTCTGCTGTTGTTGGACAACATTGCACACTGATGATGCATATTGCAAAGAAATTCTAGAATAACCAATGCATATTACGTTCGTGGCTTGTGCAATTTCCAATTGACGGTACGGTACTTATTACACCCGATAGTAC
>NW_017089815.1:0-383 GCF_001483705.2 Eufriesea mexicana
CGGTGGATGCACTTCCCCTGCACCCAAGTGCCAGGTCTGCGCCGTGCTCGGCCGCCCCTCCAATCACCGGCTGGGCAGCAAGGCGTGCTGCCCGCCAAAGGCGAAATGCGCTGCTCGCCGGGCTCCTACAGGCGAAGCGTGCGCCGCGGTGCCCGCGAGCGCCAATTCGAAAGCTGCGTCCGCGCGCTTATTCTCCGCGACCTCTACCGCGAAGGGCCCGCCGCCCGGCGGAGCACCGAGCCCACAGCCGGCACGAAAAAAGGGGGGCCAGGAGGAGGCCATAAACACGGCCTAAATTTCGCACCGCCCATGGTGCTCCCGGCCAACCAGAACCACTCGCGCGCGTCGCAGGACCTGCTCCTGCAGACGCTCGTTGAGCTGGG
>NW_017089816.1:0-380 GCF_001483705.2 Eufriesea mexicana
AGTCGAAAATGTCGATAAAATCGAAACTGCCAGGAACATTCTATATCATTGCAATGGCTATAGCACGCCAAAAGGATCTTTCTTCCATACGTATGCTAGGAAGCTAGCTCGCCACGATATTAATCGAAAATGTCAATAAAATTGAACTTCCCAGCCCGCTTCTGCAGCATTGCAATGACTGTATCACGCCAAACGGTTCTTTCCCCCTTACTTATGCAAGGAAGTTGGCTCACCACGATATTAGCCGAACATGTGAATGAAATTGAATTTTCCATCCAGATTCTATAGCATTGCAGTGGCTACAGCTCGCCAATAGCATCTTTCTTCCATGTTTATGCAGGAAAGTTATCTCACCAAGATATTAGTCGAAAATGTCAATA
>NW_017089817.1:0-384 GCF_001483705.2 Eufriesea mexicana
GTTAGGTTGAGATAGGCTACGTGCGGTTAGGTAAGATTCGGTCAGGTTGGCTCAGGGTATCCTTGACTTTTGAGCTTTACACTGCAGTGCGGTGGTTTTCTGCGATCTACTGTGTTCTAGTATATTATGCTTGGCCCTGGGGAGGTCAGCAGTAGTGGTCTGGGCATGTTAGGTTGAGTTATGCTCCGTTTGGTTGGGATAGAATCGGACAGGCTAGCTTCGGATATCTTTGACTTTTGTTCTCTACACTGACAGTCTATGGACTTCTGCGCACTACTTTCGTCTAACACGTCTTGCATCGCGATCTGGAGGACTGCAAGGGTGGTCTAGGCACGATAGTTTGCGTTATGTCACGTTTGGTTATGTTAGTAACAACCAAACTTA
>NW_017089818.1:0-384 GCF_001483705.2 Eufriesea mexicana
GTCACCCATCAGCACTCTTTAGTTCAACCCTAACAAGGGCCAGCTCTATTAATTTAGAGTAGGGCGCATCTCAGCAACATTGTCGCATTCACGTAAACGGGCATTACAACCGCACGAAACTCCCACCGTGCGCGTTGCAGTGTTCGGAACGCAGCGGACTTCTAAGACTGATTTCTACGACTCGCAACTGACAACTTTTAGACTGACTGACATCTACTCTAGGACTTCTGATTTAAAACTGCTGAAGGTGCGGTTCGGGGGACTGAAGGGACTCGGGTTAAAATTAAAGAAAATTTATTCTTCACACATCGATCTTTTACCTTGGCGAGAGTATTTTACGAACTGAACTCGAGATACGCGTGCGAAGGTCTCCCTCTGTCAATA
>NW_017089819.1:0-383 GCF_001483705.2 Eufriesea mexicana
ATTCATACATCCATACATCCGTAGATCCGTCCATCCATACCTCTATTCATCCATACATCCATCCGTCGATACAGCCACCCATCCATACATACATCCATACATACATCCATCCTTCAATACATCCATCCAACCAAACATCCACCCATCCATACATCCATCGATCATTACATCCCTCCATCCATATTTCCATCTACCAATCCTTCCACCCTTCCATGCATTCCATTCATTCATACATACATCCATACATACATTCTTACATATATCCATATATACATCCATACATACACAAATACAAACGTCAATACATGCATCCATGCATACATCCATACATACATCCTTACACGCAGCCATGCATACATCCATACATACATCCGTACAAACAT
>NW_017089820.1:0-384 GCF_001483705.2 Eufriesea mexicana
GTCTGATTCTTGTGTTGTACTAACAGTGAATATAGTTACTCAACGTCTAACTCACATAGCGTACTAACTTTAATTATAGCCAGTCAACGTCTGACTATCACTGTCTACTAATGGTGACTATAGCCACTCAATGTCTAACTCACATAGCGTACTAATTTTAATTATAGTCAGTCAACGTCTGACTCTCACTGTGTACTAATGGTAACTATAGCCACTCAACGTCTGATTCTCGTGTTGTACTAACAGTGAATATAGTTACTCAATGTCTAACTCACACAGAATATTAACTTTAATTACAGTCAATCAACATCTCACTTCTACGGAGTACTAACTCTGACTATAGTCACTCAACGTCTAACTCTTACATAGTACTAACTCAGACTA
>NW_017089821.1:0-383 GCF_001483705.2 Eufriesea mexicana
TTTTATAGCTTTGCACGGCCTATAGCACTCCAATAGGATCTTTCCTCCTTATTAGTGCAAGAAGGTTAGCTCACCACGATATTACTCGATAATGTTAATAAAACTGTATTTTACTGCCACAATCTAAATCATTGCAATGGCTAAAGCACTCCAATAGGATCATTCCTCCATATTAGTGCAAGAAGGTTATCTCACCGCGCTATTAGTCGAGAATGTCAATGAAATTGCATTTTCCCGGAGGATTCTATAGCTTTGCAATGCCTATAGCACTCCAACAGGATCTTTCCTCCTTATTAGTGCAAGAAAGTTAGCTCACCACAATATTAGTCGAAAATGTCATCAAAATTGTATTTTCGAACCACATTCTATATCATTGCAATGGC
>NW_017089822.1:0-384 GCF_001483705.2 Eufriesea mexicana
ATTCGGACCGAATGAAAGGGCGATCAATGCTTCGATCGATGCTAACAACAAAATGGTGTTACGTTCATTCAACTGACGAATAGCAAAGCCATTTCTACGCCTAAATAAGATTACTCATATATAATCAAAATAGGTCTCTAAGTGAAAAAATTCGAGAATAGAGTAGTAAGTGAAAAGGACATTGTATTAAGTTAGATGAATGATACCAGGCAGTAGAGTGTAAAAATATGTATGTGTCGTAACGTCATTTATCGAGTTATTAGCGAAAGATGTCCAGTTGTTCCGCATCGTATCTTCGGAAAGTGACGATTCCAGTTGTACCGCTTCCAACCGGCCGAAGGGGACGAACGCCAGTCGAGTCGGTTCGGACCGACTGAAACGAAG
>NW_017089823.1:0-383 GCF_001483705.2 Eufriesea mexicana
TACAGCCATTGCAAAGCAAAAGAATCTGCCTGGAAATTGCAAATTTACTTACATTATCGACTAATACTGTGGTGAACAAACTTTCTCGCATAAATAAGGAGGATAGATCCTTTAACGTACTATAGCTATTGCAATGCTATAGAATCTGACTGGAAAGTTCAATTTGATCGATATTTTCAACTAGTATCGTGGCCAGCAACCCTTCTTGCATAAATAAGGTGGATAGGTTCTATTGGCGTGCTACAGCCACAGCAACGAAATAGAATCTGTCTGGTAAGTTCAATTATATTGTCATTTTCGATTAATATCGCGGTGAGCCCACTTTCCGGCATAAATAAGGAAGAAATATTCTTTTGGCGAGCTGTAGCCACTGCAATGCAATG
>NW_017089824.1:0-384 GCF_001483705.2 Eufriesea mexicana
TGTAATATACTCTCACTATTGTGTTCTGCTTGCCTCTGGGGAGGCCAGCAATAGTGGTGGCCGCAAGATAGGTTTAGTCAGGTTAAGCTTGGTTGTGTTGGTGTTGGTTAGGTTTGGAGAGTGTAGCCTTGACTTTAGTGCTATAGTTTGCTATTAGATGCAATGCGCCCTACAGCGCTCTGATATCTACAGCTTTGATCTGGGTAGTCCAGCAACGGTGCTCTCGGCACTCTTTGTTGGGTCAGGCTACGTTCGGTTATCAGGCCAAGTTTGTAAAGGATTGTTTTAGCCTTTGTGCTGAACACTGCGGCTCTACCGACTTGTGCACTCTACACTCCTCTATTATGCTCTACTTTGCTCTGTGGAGGTCATCAATACTGGTCT
>NW_017089825.1:0-384 GCF_001483705.2 Eufriesea mexicana
TTCCAATCCACCCACAACCCCTTAACAACCCTAAAAAATTCTTAAACCTTCATTTCCTACCTCACCAAATAGAAGAAGAGGAAATCAACAAATCACCCCTGCGAAGAATTAATTCGACTGTCAAAAATTTCAAAATCATCTTCCAACCAACCCTCAACCCTTTAACAACCCTTTAACAACCCTCAAAAATTTTAGAACCTTTATTTTTTATCTCTTCACGTAAAAAAAGAAGGAAATCGACAAACCACCCTTGCGAAGCATTAATTCGACTGTAAAAATTCCAAAATCAACTTCCAATCAACCCTCAACCCTTTAACAACCCTCAAAAATTTTAGAACCTTTATTTTTTATCTCTTCATGTAAAAAGAGAAGGAAATCGACAAA
>NW_017089826.1:0-384 GCF_001483705.2 Eufriesea mexicana
GTTTTGAGTTTGTGTTATCGTGTTCCTGTTCTTTCGTGAATTTTCGGTGTCTCAAGACCAGTTCTGCCATCTTACAGTAATAATACTTTTTTGATCTAAATATATTTCTATATTTTCTGGATCTTCAGTGTCGCTGTGATACTTTATCGTTTCACGTGGAATCATAAACAAAATTAAATAATTAAGTATTAGTATATATTAGTATATCACGTAAAAGATACTATATTATTTATGGCAATGTATTATATATACAGCATATTATAAATAACATATATATAACATAATATAGTAAATTATACTACGAAATATTAAAGCAAATTGTAATTTATACAATTATACAATTTATCCAAATGTAACATAATACAGTATATAATATAAAGTATA
>NW_017089827.1:0-384 GCF_001483705.2 Eufriesea mexicana
TCGTAAATTTTTATTGTTTTCTCAGTATTTTCCTTTGACGTGATATACCAAATGCTGTTTTAATTATTTTAAGCAAAAAGGTAAGTCGTAATTACAATATAATTTTGTGAAAGTATGAAACATTTTTCTTATTCACATGTCTGGTTGAAGCATAAATATTTTATGTTATAGTCCATAAATATAGTATCCATATAGTATCATAAATACAGTATCATAAATAAGTATCAAATATTTTAAATATTATAGTCCTAGAAGGAAATTAATTAATTAAACGCGGACTTGTACAATTATATTTGTAAACATTTAATTTTTCGGTGAGTAATAAAAATAATTATGATACTTGACATTGTAAACATTAAATTTTTCGTAAATTTTTATTTTTTT
>NW_017089828.1:0-384 GCF_001483705.2 Eufriesea mexicana
ATTAATAGTTTATTTGTGTATGATAAATTTTTTTATATTGTTAATATTGTTATACGTATACTAATATTGTTAATACGTTACTAATGATACTCGGAACAGGTATACAAAAGAATAAACCCGTCCTTGCGTCTATTATTTGTTCCATCATTTGTCTTTTTTTACTGCAGTTGCTAAGAAACACACATATATTTGTCTCGCATAAAGTTACATGTAATACTATTACATAGAAGACCGAGAAAATTGAACAACGCATATATGCGTCCACCGACCCTGCTGGTGACTTTTGCCGGACGCATATATGCGTCCATAGCGCTCTAAAGGTTAACCGTTTGAGTGCCAAGCGGCGCGATCGCGCTTCTTCTATTTTGTGTCCAAAAGTACCAG
>NW_017089829.1:0-384 GCF_001483705.2 Eufriesea mexicana
TCTGTAGCAAGTCTGGAATGAGAAAGGACAGATCCACTATCGCTCGTGATGATAACAATGGTCAGCAATGTACTGAGTATAGCCACCATTGCAGTACAGTTAACGTTGGACTAATTTATTCTCTGAGGACTTTAATTCCACATTCTTTCAAGGATAACGATCATATAGATTAGTTACTCCTCTAGATATTTGCTATCGTCTGTACGGTTCTCTTTACACGCACCAACGGATAAACGTATCCGTTTGGGATTAATCTCTTCCCTGACGAATGGTGTTCCACAGCATTCATGTAATAATCAATGTAAAAGTCGGATATGTGTAGATATGTTAACAATTGGCAGAGCGGTAATCAGTGAAGCCACCAACAGGGAATTGGTGTCGCTG
>NW_017089830.1:0-384 GCF_001483705.2 Eufriesea mexicana
TAATTGTTTATCGTGAAAGGATATTTATATACTATGGATGAATTCTTTGAATATTCTTGACATGTTTAAATTCCATAAGTGAATTGTTGATACACTTATACATATGTGACTATTTAGAGAAATTATTTCAACTCTTTTTTTAATCTGTTTCATAGATAAGATTTTTAAAAATAATAAAACAATTTTATAGAGTTTCATACTTATGAATGACGATTTTATTATTGGAATATTACTTTTTGAATGTTAATTAAATTTGTCATATCATTCAGTACCTTCTTTTATTATACCTATTAAACGATAAAAGTAATGATAAATTTTGTTATGTATAATTTGAATTATTATTTTAAAAAATTCTTAGTGACGTTCTTATATAAGTATTTATTC
>NW_017089831.1:0-384 GCF_001483705.2 Eufriesea mexicana
CTAGCCAAACCAAACCTAACGTAACCTACCAAATCGTTACGTAACTGAACCTATCGTGCCGCGACTAGTATTGCTGGCCTCCAAAGTGCGAAGCAGAGCATATTAGAGGAGAGTAGAGCGAGGGGCACAAAGAATAGCATCGTATAGCGCGAAAGTCAAAGATATCCTAACCGAACTCAAACAAACCTAACCTAACCAAACGTGACATAGCTCAACCTAACGTGCCGCGCCCACTATTGTCGGTAACCCCAGAGACGTGCGGAACATATTAGACGGGAGCAGGGCGTAGAAACGCGTAGCATCTCAGTGTACAAAAGAGGAGTCAAACATATCCAAACCTAACACACACCAACGTAACCTATGCTAACGTACACAAGCTCACCG
>NW_017089832.1:0-384 GCF_001483705.2 Eufriesea mexicana
AACCTAACGTGCAGCGACCGCCATTCTTGCCGCGTCGGAAGCCCAGCTGGACATACTAGAGCACAGCGGTGCGCAGAAGTCCATCGAATAGCAGTGTGCAGCTCAAAACTTAAAGCTACCATGATCAAACTTAGCCTGACCCAACCAAACAGAACGTAAGCTGAAAAGGTTCAACGTGCAGAGGCCACTAATGCTTGCCTTCCCAGAACCAAGCTGAAGGCATTAGAGTACACTATGCCGCAGGAATCCACCTAATATCAGACGATAGCACTAAAGTCAAAGATACCTTCTTGTGACCTAACCATTCGTAACATAATAAAGCGCAACATGACTCAACATAACGTGCAGAGACCACTATTGCTGGCTTCCCCAGAGCCAAGCAGA
>NW_017089833.1:0-384 GCF_001483705.2 Eufriesea mexicana
ATGGATCTATGTATGTGTGGATGTAAGGATGGACGAATGAATGGATGTATGGATGTATGGATGCATTTACGTATATATGTATGGATGTATGCATGGGTGGATGTATGTATGGATGTATGAATGGATGGTTGGACTGGTGGATGGAAGTATGGATGGATGATTGTATGGATAGGTGGATGAACGTACGGACGTATGTAGAGAAGAATGTACGGATGTATGTATGGATGTATGCATGGAAGGACGCATGTATGTGTGGATGTATGAATGGGTGGATGTATGGACGGATGGATGGATGTATGGACGGATGTATGAATGTATGGTTGTATGGATGGATGGATGTGTGGATGGATGAGTGTATGGATGTGTGGATGTATGAATGTATGT
>NW_017089834.1:0-384 GCF_001483705.2 Eufriesea mexicana
TAGCGCAAATGTCAAAGCTATCCGCCCCTACCCAAACATTACCTAACCTGTCCAAACATAACGTAACCAACGTAACCGGACCCAACCTAACTTGCCTGGACCACCATTGCTGACTTCCACAGAGCCAATCAGAATATACTATAGCACAGTAGTGCGCAGAAATCCGCCGCATTGCAGTGAAAAGCACAAAAGTCAAATATATCGTAACCTAACCCGACCTAATCAAACCTAACCAAACGTAGCATGACTCTACGTATCGTGCCGCTGCCACTAATGCTGGTCCACACAGAGACAAGCTGAACATGTCAGAGCACAGAAGAGTGCACGAATCCGCCGAATAGAAGTGTACAGTGCATGGGTCATAGCTAGCCCCCCCCCCCCCCC
>NW_017089835.1:0-384 GCF_001483705.2 Eufriesea mexicana
TGCTATTCCGTTGGTTTCTGTGATATACAGTGCTCTACTATATTCTTCTTGGCTCCTGGGTTTGCAGCAGCAGTGGTCGCCGCATGCTCTTTTGTGTTAAGCTACGTTTGGTTCGGATAGGTTAGGTCAGGTTGTGTTAGGATACCTTCGTCTCCTCTGCCATTCAGTGCAATTCGGTCAATATCTGAGCGCTACTGTGCTCTAGTATACTCTGCTTGCCCGTGTGGAGGACAGCAATAGTGGTCTCGTCATATTAGGTTGAATAACGTTACAGTCGGGTTTGTTACGTTTGGTGAGGTTAGAATAGGACGGTTTAGACTTTTGTGCTATACGCCGCTATCCGCGGATAACTGCGCTCTACTGTGTTCCAATATTTTCCGCTTG
>NW_017089836.1:0-384 GCF_001483705.2 Eufriesea mexicana
GATAGCTTACGTTTGGCTCGGTTAGGAGACCCTACTTTGACTTTTGTGCTATGCTCTGCTATTACGTGGATGCCTGCGCTCTCCTGTGCTTAAGTACGTTATGCTTTGCTCTGGAGAGGCCAGAAATGGTGGTGCCGGGGCTCATGTTTGTGCTATATTAATCTTGGTTGCGCTATGATTGGTGAAATTACGCTAGTATAGCTTTGACTCTTCTGCTATAAACTACTGTTCGGCCGACAGCTGTGCACTACATTCCTCCGCTACCGTATGCTTGTCTCAGGGGGAGGGGGGCAGCAATAGCGGTCGTGGCATGTTTGGTTCGGTTACGCTACGTTTGGTTAGGTTAGGTTTGTTTGGGTTAGGTTGGGATGTCTTTGACTTTCG
>NW_017089837.1:0-384 GCF_001483705.2 Eufriesea mexicana
CTGAACTAACGCAGACTGGCCAAACGTAGCCTAACACATCACAGCGTGTCGAGACCACTATAGTCGACATCACCAGAAACTAGTAGAACATACTTGGGTGCTGCAGAGCGCACAAAGCTACGGAAGAACAGTGTGTAACACAAAAGTCAAAGCAATACTTACACAACCTAGCCATACCTAACGTATCCCAACCTAACGTGCCGAGAACAATACTGCTGGCCTTCCCACAACCAAGCAGAATGAACTAGAGAACAGTAGGGCCAAGATACCGCCGCATTGCAGTGTACAGTACAAGTGTCAAAGGTATCCTAACCTAACCAAACCTAACCTATCCTAATGAAACGTAGGAAATCTAAACGTAACGAGACCATTCCTCTATTCCTG
>NW_017089838.1:0-384 GCF_001483705.2 Eufriesea mexicana
TTCTCGTGACGCTCGAAAGCGAACCGTGGGGACGCCACTATAAACTAGTAATGGTGAAGTTAAGTGCAGGGGCGCCCCCTGTGCCCGAGCGTATGGACCCCGAGCTCCTGCGACGGGTGATCGATACCCCCTTCCCTGTGGTGGCGGTGGAGGGGCTGCAACCCGCTGCAGTGCGGTCGGAACTGGTTGGATGGTCCGATGGGCTGGGGGTCTCGCGCGAGGAGTTGGGCTGTTCAGTCGTTAGGATGGGGCCGATGTTCACCGCCCCCGGACCGGACGGCATCCCAGGCCGAGCCTTTGCACTGGCTCTGAAAGCGTGGGGTGACAGTGTGCGGCTGCTGTTCGACAGCTGCCTCAGGACCGGACGCTTCCCGGCGTGTTGGA
>NW_017089839.1:0-384 GCF_001483705.2 Eufriesea mexicana
TATTTAAAAATTTATCAGTATCGATATTTACTCTAATTATGTATTTTTACTAATGGTCGAGTGCCGTCCACCGGTGACTCCCATGGCAGTCAACATGTTAAACACCTCTCCACTGATTATGTTGCAGTGGATTATGTTTGATCGAATAAAAATTTTTCAGAATGCAAAGGATTAAGGGAACAGAACAATTTGAAATTCTGAAAAAATCGATTTTTTTTTTGTCTTGAATATTAGTCTTAAAAGTAATATATGAAAGGTCCCACTCTTTAAAACAAATTATTTTTGGATATGAGGAAATCAAAACCGATTCACGATCTTGCGTGCCGTAATGCAACGACAGATGCATAAACGATTTGACGTGACAGCATGGAACCGATTCTATAG
>NW_017089840.1:0-384 GCF_001483705.2 Eufriesea mexicana
ATTAGAAAATAATTCAATGATATATACAGTATGTACGATGAACATTTATCGCAGATACGAGCCGTGGTGGCGCTAGTGAGTTACGTGGAAAATCGTCTTAAGATTGTTGAGACTCCTAACTCGTGAAAGGGTTACTATATTATTATATATTTTACAATAAATTTCCAAACAGCTTTCTTTATATTTAGCACACCACCAAATTCAAGCTGCATTTGTTTTAAATTAATTTTTAATTCTTCCCAATGCCAAACTTCTGACACTTCAAAACGAAACATGTATGACTAGAAGGATTTAAGAACCCTTTAACCCTTTTACGAATGCGATGAGTAAATATACATCAATGAAATTAGAAAATAATTCAATGATATATACAGTATGTACGAT
>NW_017089841.1:0-384 GCF_001483705.2 Eufriesea mexicana
GACTCTTGGGAGGACAGCAATAGTGGTGGCGACAAGTTAGGATAAGTTAGATTTCGCTCTGTCTGGTTAGGTTACGTTGCGCTAGGTTACGATAGCTTAGACTTTTGTGCTACAAACTGCTATTCTGCGGTCCTCTGCGCCCTTCTGTGGGCTAGCACACTCTGTTTGTCCCCGTGGACGCCAGGAATAGTGTCTTCGTCATGTATGGTTGAGTTATGTTACGTTTGGTTAGGTTAGGTTCGGTTTGGTTTGGTTAGGGTATATTTGACTTTTATGTTATACACTGCTACTCGGTAGATATCAGCGCTCTACATTGCTCTGCTATACTCTGCATAGCTTTCGTGAGGCCAGCAATAGCGGTCGTGGCACGTGAGGTTGGGATAC
>NW_017089842.1:0-383 GCF_001483705.2 Eufriesea mexicana
TATATGTATGTATGGATGTATGGATGGATGGATGTATCGAATGATGGACGTACGAATGGATGCCTTTATGGATGTATTGATGTGGGGATGTATGGATGAATGTATGTATGGATGCATTTACCGATGTATCTATGGATGTATGTATGGTTGAGTGTATGGGTGTATGCGTGGTTGTATGCATGTATGTATGGACGTATGTATGGATGTACGTATGGATGGATAATTGCATGGATGGATGGATATATGGATGTATGGCAGTGTGGATGTATGGATGTATGGATGGATGGATGTATGGATGGATGGATGTATTAATGTATGGGCGTTTGCATGTATGGATGTGTGAATGTATGGCCGTAGTTGCGTTATGGATGTATGGATGTATG
>NW_017089843.1:0-384 GCF_001483705.2 Eufriesea mexicana
ATGATGAGTTATGTTTCGTTCGGTTGGGTTAGGTTTCTTTACGTTTCGTTAGGCTGGTTGTTGCTTTTGTTTTATACTCTGATATTCGGCAGATTTCTGCGCGCCACTGTGCTCTAATATGTTCTGCTTGGCACTTCGAAGGACAGCAATAGTGGTCTCGGCACGTTATGTTGTGTCAGGCTAGGTTTGGCTGGGTTAGGCTACATGAGGTTGGGTTAGGATACCTTTGACGTTTGTGCTTTGCACAGCATTGCGGCGGATTTCTGCGCTCTACTGCGCTTTAGTTTATTCTGCTTGACTTTATGGGATCATTAATAGTGGTCTAGGCACGTTAGGTACAGGTAGGCTACGTTTGGTCTGGTTATGAGAGCTACGGTTAGGTTC
>NW_017089844.1:0-381 GCF_001483705.2 Eufriesea mexicana
ATCAAGTAAAGCCATCTACTTGCCAGAGAATAGGTCTATTCAAAATCTATAACCTGTTACAGCTTGCTGAATAGATCGCCTTACGCCTTCAATCTAATGGCAAGTACAGCCGTCTACCTGCCAGAGAATAAGTCTATCCAACATATATAAGCTGTCATAGCTTGGTGATTAGATCGCCTAACGCCATCAATCCAATCGCAAGTACAGCTATCTACTTGCCATAGAATAGGTCTATTCAAAGTCTATAATATGTTATAGCTTGGTGAATAGGTCGCCCAACGCCTTCAATCCAATGGCAGGAGCAGAGTTCTACTTGCCAGAGAATAGGTCTATTGAAAATCTATAATTTGTTATAGCTTGGGGAATAGGTCGCCTAACGCC
>NW_017089845.1:0-384 GCF_001483705.2 Eufriesea mexicana
AAAAAAAAAAAAAAAAGAAAGAAAAAGGAAAGAAAGGATTTTCTTTTTAATAATCTAAATATTTCGAATCTCAGTACCATTTATTTTATAATATTAATCATATTTTTCTTTCCATGACACCAAATTCTATCCACTCACTCTCAACGCAAACATACAGAGGAAGAAGAAAAAGGAATGACATATAAAAGTCTCAAATCTTCCTCAACTACATTTGCTCATTCCACAGCCAGGTCCACTTGGCAGCGAAATCCCATCCCGGAAGGACCCAGCGCTACGTTAACCAAATATCACCATAGCCTCGGAATGTCCTCGCTAACGCGCGCGTAAAAATTTATAAAACCGCGATGGCCGTCGGGTACGGGACGCGGGAAACCCTTAAAAACC
>NW_017089846.1:0-384 GCF_001483705.2 Eufriesea mexicana
AAAGCAGGAGGTGACGGAGAATCTGAAGGATCTAATACTTTACACATTCTAGAATTATTTACAAAGTATTCAGGTATATCTCGCTCATTTATGCTTAAAGAAATACCTATTATTGTTATGGATCATTTCCAAGCAAAAACTACTAAATAAAATGTCAAGTGTAATACAATTTGTGATTAAAAGTAATTTGTGTTATATTGAAAAATAAAAAAGAACAAATATCTTTTATTTTGTATATATATTCATGTATTGGTCCCTATTTTGTATGTACATGTATTGTGATCTACAACTATGTATAATTATAAATATGTATAATTATTGTGTTAAATGAAAAATAATAAAAGTTTATTATTATTACAAATATATATAATCATTTTTTAAATG
>NW_017089847.1:0-384 GCF_001483705.2 Eufriesea mexicana
AATAGAGCCTTTCCTCCTTATTTATGCAAGAAAATTAACTCGCCACGATATTAGTCGAAAATGTAAATAAAATTGAATTTTCCATCCAGATTCTACAGCATTGAAATGGCTATTAAAGGCCAATGGGATTCTTCCTCCTTATGTATACAAGGGAGTTACCTCACCACGATGTTAGTCGAAAATAGCAATAAAATTGAATTTTCCAGGCAGATTCTAAGCATTGCAATGGCCATAGCACGCCAATAGCGTCCTTCCTCCTTATCGAAGCAAGAAAGTAAGCTCACCACGATATTAGTCGAAAAGGACAATAGAATTGTACTTTCCTGGCAGATTCTAGAGCATTGCAATGGCTATAGCACGCTAATGGAATCTTTCCTCCTTATT
>NW_017089848.1:0-385 GCF_001483705.2 Eufriesea mexicana
TACTTACCATAGAATACGTCTATTCAAAATCAATAACCTGCTATAATTTGATGAATAGATCACCTATCGTTCTCAATTCAATGATAGGTATAGCTACCTGCTTACCATAGAATAAGTCAATTAAAAATTCATAACCCGTAATAACACGATGAGTAGATCACTTAACGTTCTCAAACCAATGGTAGGTATAGCCATTTACGTACCATAGAATAGGACTATTAAAAATTTATAAACTGCAATGGTTTGACGGATAGATCTAACGTTCTCAATCCAATGGTAGGTATAGCCATCCACTTACCATATAATAAGTCTATTCAAAAGATATAACCTGCTATGGTTTGATGAATAGATCATCTAACGTTCTCAATGCAATGATAAATATAGC
>NW_017089849.1:0-385 GCF_001483705.2 Eufriesea mexicana
ATGGGCCGTTTCGTTGAGGCGAAGTTTCCGACGGCCCGTCATGATCGCCGGGCGAGCTCGGCTGGGGAAGCCGAGCAGCCGGCGGCACCGGACGATAGGGCCCGTGCTCCCAGTTCTAGGTGCGTGGGCGCGCAGCGGCAGCCGGGACAACTTCCGCCTGACACATTTCCTAACCGGGCACGGGTGCTTCGGGGAGTACGAGTGTCGTATCAGGCAGGAACGTTAGACGCGATGTCATCACAGCGGGGAAGGCCGGGTAACGGCGCAGCACACGCTATAGCATTGTCCGGAGTGGCATATTGAGCGGCGGGTCCTGTGACGCGTGGTTCGTCTTTACCTTCCCTCTCCGCCGTCCTGGCGCAGGTGACTGAGAGCTTAGGTACGC
>NW_017089850.1:0-385 GCF_001483705.2 Eufriesea mexicana
ACGGTCTAGGCAAGTTAGATTGAGTTATGTTGCGTTCTGTTATGTTATATTTGGATAGGCTCGGCTAGGATAGCTTTGACATTTGTTGTATACACTGCTATTCGGTGGGTTTCGGCGGTCTGCTGTAATCAAGTACTCTCTGCCTTGCTCCGGGGAGGCCAGAAATGGTAGCCGCGGCGAAATAGGCTGGGATATTCTACTCTTGGTTAGGTCGGTTCACGACAGGCTAGGTTAGGATGTCTTTGACTTTTGTTCTGGACTCTTCTATTCGGTAGATTTTTACGATCTATGTTGCCCTTCTATGCTGTGCTCGACACTGGGGAGGCCAGTAGTAGTGGTCTCGGTGCGCTAGGCTGAGTTATGCTACGTTTGGCTAGGCTATGGT
>NW_017089851.1:0-384 GCF_001483705.2 Eufriesea mexicana
CTGACATGAACTGACTGACCTGACCTGACCTGACCTGACCTGACCTGACCTGACCTGACGTGACCTAACATAACCTAACCTAACTTAACCTAGCCTAACCTAGCATATCCCAACCAATCCTAACCTAACCTAAACTAACATAACCAAAGCAAACCAATCCTAAGCTATCGTAATCAAACCTAAGCTAAAGTCACCAATCCTAACATAACCTATTGGAATCTAACCTTACCTAACCTGATATAACATATGCTAACCTGACCTGACCTGGCCGGACCTTACATTAGCTGAACTGACCTGACCTGACCTCACATGCCCTGACGTGACCTGACATCACATGACCCGACCTGGAATGGCCAGACCTGACATGACGTGACCGGAACTGAC
>NW_017089852.1:0-385 GCF_001483705.2 Eufriesea mexicana
ATAAAAGTGAACTTTCCAGACAGACCCTATTGCACAGCAATGTCTATAGCACGCCAATAGGATAGCCTACTTATGTATGCGAGAAAGTTTGTTCACCACGATATAATCCGAAAATGTCAATAAAATTGAAATTTCCAGACAGATTCTATAGCATTGCAATGGATACAGCATGCCATTAGGACCTTTCCTCCATATTTGTGCGAGAAAGATTGCTCACCATGATTCTAGTTGAAAATGTCAACAAAATTGATCTTTCCAGTCAGTTTCTGTTGCATTGCAATGGCTATATCACGCCAGTAGAAACTTTTCCCCTCATTTATTGGAGAAAGTTTGCACATCACGATATTAGTCGAAAATGCCAATGAAATTGAACTTTCCTGTCTGG
>NW_017089853.1:0-385 GCF_001483705.2 Eufriesea mexicana
CGGCTACAGTGCCCGGTTAATGGTTAAACTCAGTACTCCATTTTCATATGTCAATGTCTCCAACAAAATTTGCACTGTCCAGTGATTATTCTACATATGCTAAAGAACATTTGTGATCAGCGGACAGATTAATTCAATGGATATATTTTTGTGTAGATGGCTACACACTTTACTGTATTGTCATTTGTCAATATTACTACCGATGTATGGTCTACCTGCTTATCATCCTAGAGTTGCTATAGAGTATTAATTATCATTGGACAGATTAACCTAAGGGCTCAGTACTGTGATGATGGCAATACATAGTACTGCGTTGTCAGTCGTTAACGTCTCGAACGGTAATGTATCTGTCCTTTGCCATCCTGTATTTGCTATAGAGTTTAAT
>NW_017089854.1:0-385 GCF_001483705.2 Eufriesea mexicana
TTTTGTTATATTTTTTCAGGTTTGGACAGGATTGCTTAGACTTTTCTGCTCTACACTGCAATTCTATGGATTTCTGCGTCCTACTCTCATCTAATATGCTATGTGGAGAGCAGTAATACTGGTCGCGGCACGTTAGGTATACTTATATTATGTTTGATCTGGATAGGCTAGTTTCGGTTTGGTCAGGATATCTCTGACTCTTGTGCTCAACACAGCTATCCCATGGTCTTCTGTGCAATACTGTGTTCTACGATACTCTACTCGACTCTGGGGTGGCCAGTAAAAGTGGTCTCGGCACGTTAGGTTGGTATACGTTACGTTCGGTTATGTTACGCTTGGTTAGGTTAGGAAAGGATAGATCTGTCTTTTGTGCTATACACTGCTG
>NW_017089855.1:0-385 GCF_001483705.2 Eufriesea mexicana
ACCAATATTGCTGGCTTTCACAGGGCTAAGCAGAACGCAGTAGGGCACAGTAGATCACAGAGGCGCACCGAGCAGCAGTGTACGACACGAAAGCCAACGCTACCCTAACCAAACTTAACCAAAGCCTAACCTAACCAAACGCAACCTGACACATGCTAACGTGCCACGAACACTATTGATCGCCTCGCCAGAGTCGAGCAGTGTATAGTAGAGCAATGTAGAGCGCAGATATCGACCGAATATAAGTGTATAGCACAAGAGTCTAAGCTATCGTATCCCAAGATATGCAAAATGTAGTATATGCAAACGCAACATATCGTGGCCTTACGTGCCGAGACCACTATCGCCGGGCTCCCCACAGCAAAGCAGAATATACTAGAGCGCA
>NW_017089856.1:0-385 GCF_001483705.2 Eufriesea mexicana
CGCAACTGCCCAGCGATGTATACCTGCGCCGAGGGTCGCACCACAATGCAAGCGGCGGAGCAGGGGCTTGCTACCCAAACAGTGGTAACCATCCCGGGGAAGCCGGACAACATACCGTGGAGTGAAGGTAAGGTTATTGATAGTGGTGTCGACGCGGCTCCAGTGGAGCTACCCTCGTTGAAGAACAGGGCAATTAGCCGTACTGCAGGTGCTACAAGGCGCGTGACTCGTAGCACCGCATTGCGCAAGGCGCTGCCGGCTGACCTCGAGGGGGAGTGCTCCGCCTTCGCAGGTGCCGTCAGCGTCACGGGCGGCGGCAAACCGTCGTCTACGTGGGTATCCCCCCGCGAAAACGGCGAAGCGGCCGCGGAGGTCGGTGTTGGAT
>NW_017089857.1:0-385 GCF_001483705.2 Eufriesea mexicana
GGGGGGGGGGGGGGTGCAGGCATAGTTGTCGCGGCTGGTTAGCATGAGTTAGTATACAGTATACAGTATATACAGTTAGTATATAGTATGGTATATTGGTCTGGTTAGGAGAGGATAACTTTGACTTTAATGCTATAGCCTGCTCTTAGGTAGATTCCTTCGCCCACAGTGCTCTAGCTTATCCAGCTTGGCTCTGGGAGGTCTAGCAACCGTGATTTCGGCACGTTATATTGTGTCAAGTCGCGTTCGGTTAGGCTGGGTTTGGTTAAGTTTCGCCATGACATTTCAACGTTCGTGCTGTACGATGCTGTTCGGCATGTTTCTGCGCTCCTCTGTGCACCAGTATGTCCTGCTTGGATTTACGGAGGGCAGCAATAACGTCTCG
>NW_017089858.1:0-385 GCF_001483705.2 Eufriesea mexicana
ACGTCGTCGTCCTGCCGTGGAGAAGTAGCTTCTCCACAGAGCCACCTCCGTTACCCGACTTCCATCATCTTGTTCATAACGCACACCCATTCCAAGTTGTCGAACGCTCCCTTAAAGTCCACAAATATTGCCAAAACATACTTACATTCACTGCGACTCACGTACTCTTTCACATTTAACCATGCACTCTCCGTCGACCGGCCGGCGTGGAATCCGTGCTGGGCCTCATTCATTCTATCACCCACACATCGTTCCAGTCTCGCTATCATCATTCGTTCCAACGTTTTACCCAGCACGGACAGCAAACTGTTCGGTCGATACAACGCCGGGTCCGATCGCGGTCTCTCGGGGGACTTCGGTAGAACAACCACACTCGCTTTCTTCC
>NW_017089859.1:0-385 GCF_001483705.2 Eufriesea mexicana
CACACAAGCGACTACTCAGTACTATGTACAGCCATCTTCACAGAACTGCAGCCGTTGGAGTAATTTGTTCACTGATGGTTTAGCTACTATTGCAATTCTGGCGCGACAAAGGACTGTACAATTGTCCCTCGAGAAATTAATAATTGACGACGCAGTACCGGGTATTGCCATCATGACAGTACTTTAGCTGTTGGAATGATTTATTCTCTGGTGATATAAAGTTAACATCAATTACAGAGTAACCAATGTATGATACGGTTATGCCTAGATATACCTAAAAATGGCAGTACGTTAATTAGCACATCGATCAACAGAGCACTGTAGGCGTTGGATAATTCTGCTCACTGTCGCTTTAACCTCTATAGCATTTCTAGAAGTATCAACG
>NW_017089860.1:0-384 GCF_001483705.2 Eufriesea mexicana
GAAAATGTCAATAAAATTGTATTTTCCATCCAGATTCTATAGCATTGCGAAGGCTATAGCAAGGCAGTAGAGTCACTCATCCCTATTTATGCAAGAAAGTTAGCTCATCTCGACATTAGTCGAAAATGTCAATAAAATTGAATTTCCCAAACAGCTTCTATAGCATTGCAATGGCTATAGCACTCCAGAAGGATCTTTCCCCCATACTTAGGGAAGAAAGTTAGCTCACCCGGATACTACTAGAAAATAACAATAAAATTGAATTTTCCAGGACGATTCCATAGCATTGCAATGGTTATATCTAGCCAGTATAATCTTACCTCCTTGTTTATGCAAGAACGTTTGCTCACTACGATATTAGTCGAAACTGTCAATAATATTGAA
>NW_017089861.1:0-383 GCF_001483705.2 Eufriesea mexicana
ATAGCACGCCAAAAGCATCTTTCCCCCTTACCTATGCAAGGAAGTTAGCTCACCACAATATTAGTCGAAAATGTCAATAAAATTGAATTTTCAGGGAAGATTCTATAGCGTTGCAACGGTAAAAGCACGCCATTAGTATCTTTACTCCTTATATATGCAAGAACGGTGGCTCAGCACGATATTAGTCGAAAATGTCAGGAAAATTGTATTTTCCAACCACATTAAGTATCGTTGCAATGACTATAGCACGTCAATAGAATTATTACTGCTTATTTATGCAAGGAAGGTGGCCCACTACGATATTAGTCTAAAATGTTAGTAAAATTGAATTTTCCAGCCAGAGTCCATAGCATTGCAAAGGCTGTAGCGCGCCAACAGCATCT
>NW_017089862.1:0-385 GCF_001483705.2 Eufriesea mexicana
GGTGATGTAAGGGTACGTTTGTATAGTCTTTTGTGCTGTTCACTACTATACGCGGATTCCTGCGCTCTGCCGTATTCTGATATATTCTGCTTCGGTCCGGGGATGCCAGCAATTGGGTTCTCGGCACGTTAGGTTGAGTGAGGTTTCGTTTCGTTACGTTAGGTTAGGAAGGCTCAGTTATGGTTTCTTTGACTTTTATGCTATCCACTGCTAGTTGAAGGATTCCTGCGCCCGACATAGATCTAGTATTCTCAGCTCGAACCTGTGGAGACGAGAAATAGTGGTCGTGGCGCGTCAGCTTGAGGTAGGTTACGTTTGGCTAGGTTAGGTTAGGTTAAGTATGGTTAGGATAGCTTTGACTTTCGTGTCATACAGTGTTATCAGG
>NW_017089863.1:0-385 GCF_001483705.2 Eufriesea mexicana
AACCTAACCAAACGTAACAAAACCAAATGTAACCTGACTCAACATGACGTGCCGAGGACACTACTGCTGACCTCCCCAGAGTCGAGCAGAATATACTAGAGGACAGTAGAGTGCAGAAAACCAGCGCATTGCTGCGTGAATCACAAAAGTCAGATATACCCTAACCTAGCATAGCGTACCCTAACCTAACCGAACGTTGCATAATTGTACCTAACGTGCCTAGACCACTATTTCTGGCTTCCACAGAGGCTAACAGAATACGCGAGAGGACAGTGGAGCCCAGAAATCCGCCACTTCGCTGTGTAAGGAAGTAAAGTCAAAGATATCCTAGCATAACCTGAAGTAACCGAACCTAACCGAATGTAGCATAACGCAACGCAACCTG
>NW_017089864.1:0-385 GCF_001483705.2 Eufriesea mexicana
ACAAGAGCACAGTAGAGCGTAGAAACGCACTGAATAGCGGTGAACAGCACAAAAGTCAAAGCTATCCTCCCCTATTCAAACCAATTGTAACATTACCATTCGTTGCATAGCTGAACCTATCGTGCCATGACCACTATTGCTGATCTACCGAGATTCGAGAAGAGTATAGTAGATCACAATAGAGCGCAGAAGGCCACCAAGCAGCAATGTATAGCACAAAGGTCAAAGATACCGTGACCCAACCAGACCTAACCTAACCCCACGTAGAATAACCAAGCCTAGCGTGCCGCGACAAATATTGCTGGCTCCCCAGAGACAATCAGAGCATAGTAGAGCGCAGTAGAGCACAGAAAGTCACCGAATAGCGGCGTATAGCACAAAAGCC
>NW_017089865.1:0-385 GCF_001483705.2 Eufriesea mexicana
AGGTTAGGTTAGGTTAAGTCAGATTAGGTCAGGTCTCATCAGGTTCGGTCAGGCAAGGCCATGACCTGTCAGGTCAGGTCAGGTCAGTTAGTTCTTGTCAGGTGAGGGCAGGTCTGGTCATGTCTGGCCTTCTCAGGTCAGGTCAGGTCACGTCACGTCTGGTCATGACGTGTCCGGGCAGTTCATGTCTGGTCGGGTCGGGTCAGGTCAAGTCAGGACAGGTCAGCTCAGGTCAGGTCGGGTCAGGTCATGATGGGACAGTTCCTTTCTTGTAAGGTCAGGTTAGGCCATACCAGGACGGCTCATGTGATTTCAGGTCTGGTGAAGACATGTCGTCTCAGGTCATGTCAGGTCAGGTCAGGTCCGGTCAGGTCAGTCAGTTCAT
>NW_017089866.1:0-385 GCF_001483705.2 Eufriesea mexicana
GGTACCGCTATTGCTGCCCTCCCCAGAACCGAGCATGACATACACGGGCGCAGTAGAGCGCAGGAATCCCACCAAGAGCAGTGTACAGCACATAAGTTCAGGCAATCTTGACGAAACTTAGCATAATGCAACCTAACCGAAAGTAACCTGACACAAATTAAATTGCCGAGACCACTATTGCTGGCCTTCACAGAGCCAAGTTGAAAATATTAGATCACTGTATGGCGCAGAAGTTGACCTAATAGCAGACTATAGCGTTAATGTCATAGATATCCTGTCCTAACCAAACCAAGTGTAACATAACCAAACGTAACTAACTCATCATAACGTGCCGTTACCGGTATTTTTGTCCTCCCCAGTGTCAACGGGAAGACGTTAGTGGAAA
>NW_017089867.1:0-385 GCF_001483705.2 Eufriesea mexicana
GTTATGATAAGTTTATCTACGTTTGGTTACGATGGCTTTGGCTTTTGTGCCATCCACTGCTTTCGGTAGATACCTGCGCTCCACTGTGCTCAGATGTGTTTCACTTAGCCCCGGTGAAGAGAGCAGTAGAGGTCTCGGCACGTTATGTTTATTCATTTTTCGTTTGGTTAGGTCTGGATACGCCTGGTTCGGTCAGTATGTCATTGACTCTTGAGCTATACACTGCTATATGTCGGCTTTCTGCGCTCTAGCTTGCTCTAGTATGTTCTGCTCTTCTCTTTGGAGTCATGCAAGAGTGGTTGCGGCACGTTAGTTTAAGTTGGGCCACGTTTGTTAATATTACGTTTGGATAGGTTATGACGGGTCAGAGTTGCCGTTTGCGCTA
>NW_017089868.1:0-385 GCF_001483705.2 Eufriesea mexicana
TGCATCCATGCATATATAAATCCATACAATCATACATCCGTACATTCGTCCATACGTACCTCAATCCATTCGCAATTCCACCCACCCACAGCTCCATCCACGCATACAAACAGGCATACATACATCCATACACATATCCATACAAACATCCGTACATACATCCATCCATACATCCATACATACATCCATACATACATCAACACATACATTCATACATACATCCATGCATACATCCATACATTTATACATACATTCACACATACATACCTCCGTTCTTCCGTACATCTACAAATCCATGCATCCACACACACATCCATACATCCATGCATCCGTACATCCATACATTCGTATATCCATACATTCATACATACATAACTTAAATACA
>NW_017089869.1:0-385 GCF_001483705.2 Eufriesea mexicana
TTATTTATAATTTATTTAAAATTATGTTTTCATGGGCAAAAAATTAATACAAAAAAGATAGATGAAAAAAATTACTATCAATTATAGACGGAATCGAACCCAGGACCGTCAGGGTTGAAACCTTCTGACACCGCCATTAAGCCACAACAGCAATTTGCAAATATGGATAACTATTAGGAAGAAATATGGAGTTACGAATAATAAAGCTTTAAACATAAATATCTTAAAAACTATTTAGTTGACCTTATCATGGTACATTTTCTTGAACTGGATGAATAAATCTACAAACCTGCAAAGTTTGAACTAAATCGATGACTCAAGGGACTTGCACTCTCCTTGTTAGATTTAATTTTCTATATTTATCGCATTAAATTTGTTACACATC
>NW_017089870.1:0-385 GCF_001483705.2 Eufriesea mexicana
GCTAATTTCCATCCATAAATAAGGAGGAATGATTCTATTGGCATGCTATAGCCATTGCAATGCGATAGAATCTTACTGGAAAATACAATTCTATTGGCACTTTCGACTAATATCGTATCGAGCTATTTTTCTTGCACGAATAAGGGGGAAAGGTGATATTGGAATGCTATAGCCACGGCAATGCTGTAGGATCTGACAGGAAAATACAATTTTATTGGCACTTTCGACTATTATCGTGATGAGCTAATTTGCTTGCATGAACAAGGGGGAAAGATTCTATTGGCATGCTGTAGCCAACGCAATGCTGTAGAAGCTGACCTGAAAACTCAATTTTATTGACATTCTCGACTAATATCGTGGTGAGCTTATTTCCATCCATACATAA
>NW_017089871.1:0-385 GCF_001483705.2 Eufriesea mexicana
CTAAGTACCGTGCTGTCAGTTGAAAATGTTTCTAGCCATAATCGTACTATATATTGGTAATTATGGATTTGCTGCTAAACATAACTCATCAGTGAAGAAATTAGTCCAACCAATTAGGTACCGTAATGATGGCAGTTCTGAGTACTGTTTCGACTCTCGTTAACTTCTGGAGCTGTAATGGATATGTCCCTTGTCATTCTAGAATTGCTATATAATCCAAATCATCATTGAACAGATTAATCCAGGGACTACAGCACTCTGTTTATGTACGTAGAACGTACCGTACGATAAGTTGTAAATTTCCCCTGGCATAACCGTACTCTACATTCATTATTCTAGAATTTCCTTGGAATTTACATCACCGGTGGCCACAGTAGTGCAACTG
>NW_017089872.1:0-385 GCF_001483705.2 Eufriesea mexicana
CTGGATTGTTATTAAATTTTGTTCAAGAACGTAAGAACAAAATAACAATTTTTTAACGATAAAATCATATCTTTTGCAAAAATAGTCTTCATCCAGATTTACTGTAATTTTTTGTTATTGCCTTTTTATCTGCATTTTTTATTTTATATTTATATTTATTTATATGCAATTTTTTTCTACATCTTTTTAAAATGATGCACTAACCAATTCATCATATGAATTTTAGGTTCACAAAGTACTCGCTTGAAGATTAAAATAGAATATAATACACTTTTGGCAAAAAATAATAGTTATATGAGTTTGATGTTCATTTTCTAAATTCGACATAACTATTTTAATTTTTCAATATTTGTATCACTCGATCAAAGTTGATAAATCTTAATTA
>NW_017089873.1:0-385 GCF_001483705.2 Eufriesea mexicana
CTGACGTGAAGTGTTGGTGGGAGAGGACCCCCACATTGGTGACCCAGAACAAAGAACAACAGCGCAACCTTCTAGAGCAACAAGGATGGAGCCGAGCGACAGCAATGACCACGAAGGGAGTTCGCAACCTGCCTACTAGGATAAGAACGCATGGAGACGCTAACGAGGCTCCCCTACGAATAATAGAAGACGAATCAAATCCAGGCTCGAAGCCCAACGCGCTCGCCGCTTAATGCAAACCTTCGCGTTCGCCAACACGAGGCTACGACCATCCTAGGAGGGCACAAAAACTCTACTCTACAGCGGTCCAGGCTTTAAGAACGCGCTCGCCAAGAATGAAGGCCGCTCCAATCTCATCATCATCTCAATATAGCGTTAATCACTG
>NW_017089874.1:0-385 GCF_001483705.2 Eufriesea mexicana
CCAGGCTCTGGATACGCTGGTGCGATAAGGTAGAAGCTCGACACGGGATAGTTTCTTGGGACCGTAATCGCGATACGTTTATATCGGTTATATTAATAACCGATATTGGTTTTTTTATTAAAAATGATCGAAAATGCGATACTTATACTTCACACCACGTGATCTACACAAAACCGTGATCAAACGATGATTATTCTTACGTGCAAATATCGTTTGTAGAAGAGAAACCTGTTTCTATGTTTTCCATCGTGTTTTACATCGATGTTACTCGTATGATTTTCAATAAATATTGAAATACAATTGGCATCACGTTATTCTTTCTTTCCTCCGTGATACGCTGCATTTTGAATTTTTTAAAAGCTTTTTCCCAAACCTTAGTAAATTC
>NW_017089875.1:0-385 GCF_001483705.2 Eufriesea mexicana
ACGCTCAGCGACCACTTCCACATCACCATGATGCTTGCCGTCACTCACCGCACCGGTCTGGAAAAACCCAGCGGGAAGCACACCACCGCCTCGGGCGCCTCGACCGCGACCTCTTCGCCGCGGCCGTCCAGGTCGTCGCCAGGCCGGGTGGGGCTTTCGGGCGCGAAAACGACGAAGCGAGCTTAGGTGCGGAGCGGCTAAGGGCTGCGATGACGCTCGCGTGCGACGTCGCCATGCCGCGCGTGAAGGAGTGCAGATACGCGGGGTGCAGCGCACTGTTGTTCGGCTCAAATCGCGCAGCCCCGGGAGCTCTGCGTGCTCACCCGGCGCCAGTACACTCGGGCGCGTCGTCGACGACGTGCGGTGTCCGCCGAGGAAATCGCGC
>NW_017089876.1:0-385 GCF_001483705.2 Eufriesea mexicana
ACAAAAGTGGAAGATGTCGTAACCGAACCATATCTAACCCAACCTAACCAAACATAGAATAACTAAAACTAACGGGACGAGACCACTACTGTTGGCAACTGCGCAGCGAAGCAGAACGTATTGGAGCGCAGCAGGGAGCAGATATTCACCGAGTATCTGTGTATGGCCCAAAAGACATGGCCATCCTAACCAAACATAATCAAGCGTAGCCCAATCCAACCAAGCGTTACCTAACAAAACCTGTCGTGCCACGGACGCCATTTGTGGCATCCCCAGATTCGAATAGAGTATAGCAGATCAACGACGGAAGAAGAAACCCACTGAATAGCTGTGTATAGCAACAAAGTCAAAGATTTCCTATCCCAACCTATCCAAACGTAACATA
>NW_017089877.1:0-385 GCF_001483705.2 Eufriesea mexicana
TTCATTATAACACGATTCATAAATTGTGGGAACCCTCCTACAACACGGCATCCTATAACACGGCATCACTATAACACGATTCATAAATTGTGAAAACCCTCTTACAACACGGTTTCACTATAACACGATTCATAAATTGTGGAAACCCTCCTACAACACGGTTTCACTATAACACGATTCATAAATTGTGGGAATCCTCCTACAACACAGCATCCTATAACACCGTTTCACTATAACACGATTCATAAATTGTGGGAACCCTCCTATAACACGGTTTCACTATAACACGATTCATAAATTGTGGGAACCCTCCTATAACACCGTTTCACTATAACACGATTCATAAATTGTGGGAACCCTCCTACAACACGGCATCCTATAACAC
>NW_017089878.1:0-385 GCF_001483705.2 Eufriesea mexicana
ACCTTCCTGTCATAGACTGGATAAATATAATACTCGCTGATTCTAATCAAAATTGACAAAAGCTCGCAAGTGGAACTTTCCAAATCCCTCTGTGCAAAACTGAGACAAAAGCAGTATCCACGAGACTGGTCCCACTATGACTACAGCATACCCTGGACGCTGGTTATTGTCAAAATCGACGAAACCTCGCAAATGGAACTTTCCAAATCTCTCTGTGCAAAAGTGAGGCAAAAGCAGTATTCCCGAGACTCGTGCCACTATGACTACAGCATACGCTACTATGGACCTCAGTCTCCAAGACTGTTAGCCTGCAAGAGCTCAAAAGCACGACTCTCAAGGGTTCCAAAGTTGCAATTAGCCGGAGTACCGCTAACAGGCAGAGTAG
>NW_017089879.1:0-385 GCF_001483705.2 Eufriesea mexicana
CAAACAAAACCAATCGTGTCATTGTCAAATGTAACATAATTAAGCGTATACTGACGCGACCACTATTGATGGCATTCCAGAGCCAAGCATAATATATTAGAGCACAGCGGGGCGCAGAAGTCAACCGTATAACAGTGTATAGCACAAAAGTCGAAGCTATCCTCTCCTAACCTGACCGAACGTGGCACAACCGAACGTAACCTAACAACATTGGAGTGCCCCAACCACTACCGCTGGACTCACGAGGGCCAAGCAGAGTATGGCAGACAAATGCAGGACGCTGAATTCGGCCGGATAGCAGCGTGTAGCAAAAAAGTCAGACTACTCCAACCAAACCTAACTAAACCTAGCCTAACCAAACTGAACGTAACTAAACCTAACTTGG
>NW_017089880.1:0-385 GCF_001483705.2 Eufriesea mexicana
TAATAGTAATAGTAACAGTGATAATAACAGTAGTAATAACAGTAATAGTAATAGTAATAGATCTACATCAACAGCAATATCAATAGCAACAGCGATATCAATAGCAATAGCAATAGTAACAGCAACTGTGCAATGGCAATAGCAATAGTACCAGTAACCGTAACTGTAATAATAATAGTAATAGTAACAGTGATAATAACAGTAGTAGTAACAGTAATAGTAATAGATCAACATCAACAGCGATATCAATAGCAATAGCAATAGTAACAGCAACTGTAATAATAATAGTAATAGTAACAGTAATAATAATAATAGTAATGTATCAACATCAACATCAATAGCAACGTTCAACATCAACAGCAATATCAATAGCAACAGCGACATC
>NW_017089881.1:0-386 GCF_001483705.2 Eufriesea mexicana
AACGGAATATAAATACATATAACACATATTAATAAATTCACATCAAGAACACAGTATTGTCTACATCTAAAATTATTGACTATTTTTTTACTTATTTTTTCAGTCACAAGATCAATCTCATTTCCTCGAATCCATAATTATATGTAAGTAATTATTCTTGTAGTTCTATTTTATGTTTCAAATATATCACCTTTGACTGTGATAATATTTTCCAGAATATTGGACTTTGCTACGAAATAAGCTTATCAAACGATTCTGGCCCTGCTACAGAATATTGAATCTAGTAAAATGCTAGCCATTGGAGGTTTCTTATGATCGCCTGTCTTCTATAGTTCAACGAACGAAACTGTAGATTGCGTATAAAAATATCAATCTGCTTGAAATTT
>NW_017089882.1:0-386 GCF_001483705.2 Eufriesea mexicana
CCGCGTTATATAGGAACCGCGCTATAAGAAACTCAGAAATAATACAAATTGAACGAATTCGTACCGTGATATATGGAATCTCAGGAATAAATAAATTGTACATAAATCAGACCTATATAAAAATTGCATTCTCAAGGTATCAACGTATCAAAGTATCGAGTGATATGGTTAATAAATAAAATTTTATAACAAAAATGGCAATGAACATGTAGATTTTTACATATTTGAATTTAGGTTTATCCAATATAATACACAGTTCGTATAATAAAATTATAAGCTAAAAAAATTGTTTCTACCAAAAAATTTAATTTAATTCATATTAATGACGCATCCTAGTTTAAAATAGGATTCTAACGTGTTAAAATTAAACGGTTTATTACTTTGTT
>NW_017089883.1:0-386 GCF_001483705.2 Eufriesea mexicana
TCCACAGAGCCATGCAGAATATACTGGAGCACAGTAGAGAGCAGAAATCCATCGGATAGTGGTGCATTGCACAAATGCCAATGCCATCACCAGCAAACTTACCCTGCCCTAACTTATCCAAATGTGACCAAACTCAAACAAACGTGCCACGACCAAAGTTGCTGGCATCCCCAGAGGCAAGCAGGGGCAAGTAGAGCAATGCAGGGATCGTATATCGCCCGGATAGCAGTGTGTAGCTCAAAAACAAGGCTATCCTAACCGAACCTAACATAACCCACCAAGCCGAACGTAACCTAGCACAACCTACCGAGCCGAGACCACTATCGCTGGTCGACCCAGAGCCAAACAGAACATATTACAGAACAGTAGAGCGCAGAAATCCACTG
>NW_017089884.1:0-384 GCF_001483705.2 Eufriesea mexicana
ACCGCGATATTAGTGGAAAATGTCAATAAAATTTAACTTTCCAGCCAGATTCCATAGCATTGCAACGGCTATAGTACGTGAATTGAATCTTTCCTCCTTATATATGCAGGAAAGTCATCTCAACCACGATGTTGGTCGAAAATGTCAATAAATTTGAATTTTCCAAACACATTCAATATCAACGCAATGGCTGCAGCACACCAATTGAATCTTTCCTCCTTATTTATGCAAGAAAGATAGCTCACCACAATATTATTCCGAAATGTCAATAAAATTGAATTTTCCATCTTGATGTTGTAGCAATGCAGTGGGTATGGCACCCCAGTAGAATCTACCCTCCTTATTTATGCAATAAAGTTAGCTCACCACGATATTAGTCGAAAA
>NW_017089885.1:0-386 GCF_001483705.2 Eufriesea mexicana
ATCCGCCGAACAACAGTCTATACCACGTAAATCAGAGCAATCCAAACATAACACATGTTAACATAGCCTAAGCAAACGTAGCCAAACTCGAACGACAATGCCGAGAATTCCATTACTCGGCTCCCCCAGAACAGATCATAGTACAGTAGAGCAATGTTGAGCGTAGAATCCCACCTAATGACGGTGTACAGCACAAACGTCGATTCTATCCTATCCTACCCTAACCAATCGCAACATTACCATACTTATCCTAGCACAACCTATCCTGCCATGACCACCATAGCTGGCACCCCAGAGACGAGCAGAGCATAGTAGAGCACAGCAGAGAGCCGCAAGTAACCAAATAGCAACGCACAACGCGTAAGTCAAAGATACACAACCTAACC
>NW_017089886.1:0-386 GCF_001483705.2 Eufriesea mexicana
TGTTAATTAATGGGGTCACCCAATTCAACAAATTAACCTCGTTGTGGTTTCAACCCACAGGAATATACAAGATATATGACTTAATTAAGAATGCACTACGCATTTACTGCTTGAAAAATATGAGCACAATCCTTATATCGGACGAGGTACATACTGCAGAATTTTGGAATTAATTTGATCAATTAATCAATTAATTTTATTACAATGATGATTGAAGTTTGCCAATTGGTTAATGCTATGTATATGATCTATTATCACGTTAAACACTATCACCATTGGCTACGTACTTGGCTAATGACGATTATAATAGTTAGTAGTATCATGACTGAGGTGTTGTGCTTTTTATGTCAACTGCATGCCGACATTTTCCTTATACAATTACTCTA
>NW_017089887.1:0-386 GCF_001483705.2 Eufriesea mexicana
GTCATGTTAATTTGTGTTATGCTACGTTTGCATATGTAACGGTTGGCTAAGTTAGGATAGGCTACCTTGACATTTGCGCCATGCACTGCTATCCGTTGGCTTTCTGCAAACTAACGAGCACTCATATGCTCCTCTTGGCTCTGACGTGTTCAGTAACAGCGGTTTCGGTACGTCAGGTTCAGTTAGGTTACGTTTCGCTAGGTTAGGTTAGGAATGCTCGGTTAGGATTTCTTTGACGTTTGTGTTGTATACTCGTTGTCGGCGGATTACTGCGTACTACATTGGTTTACATTACTCTGCATGTCTCTGGGGTGGCAAGGAGTAGTTGTCGAGGCTCTTCAGGTTGAGTTATGTTACGTGTGATTAAGTTAGGTTCGACACATTTT
>NW_017089888.1:0-386 GCF_001483705.2 Eufriesea mexicana
TTGAACGGAATAAACCAGCTGCTAGAATGATACATTGGTGGATGTAATATGTACCGTACTGTCAGTTGGAAATATCTCAAGCCATAAGAGTAATATGCATCAATAATTCTAGAATTACCTTGGAAAATGCAGATCACCAGTGAAAAAAGTTATTCAACGGCTACATTATTGTGCTGATGACTGTACTCAGTGCAGCATCGCCAATTGTTAGTTTCTCGGGTGATAATGGACTTTCATTTTTCCTTCTGCAATTGCTCTAGGATATGCATATGCAGTGATCAACTTGAAGCAAGGGCAACAATTCTCTGTTGGAGGAAGTGCTAATTACCGTTCTGTGAATTGTAAATATCACTAGCCATAAACGCACTATACATAGGTTACTCAAG
>NW_017089889.1:0-386 GCF_001483705.2 Eufriesea mexicana
CGCATTGCAGTGAATAGCACAGAAGTCAAAAGCATCCTCTCTTAATTTAATCAACCGTAACATACCCAAGCGTAACGTAACCCAAACTAACGTGCAGCTACCACAATTGCTGGCCTCCCCAGGGTCGAGCAGATCATAGTAGAGCAGAGTGGGGCGCAGAAATACGCCTAATAACAGTCCTTGCCAAGAAAATCAAAGATACCCGAACCTAATCCAGACGAACATAACCGAACCGAACGGCACCTAACTCAACCTAACGTGCGGAGACCACAATTGCAAGCCTCCGCAGTGCCGGGCAGAACGCACCAGAGCTCAGCAGACCGCAGTAGTGCACCGCATTACAGTTTACAGTGCAGGAGTCAAGGATATCCTAACCCAAACCAACG
>NW_017089890.1:0-386 GCF_001483705.2 Eufriesea mexicana
CATAGGCGAAAAATGAATACAAAATAAAAAATATATTGAAAAAACTATGAACGGGAATCGAACCCTGGTCCTCCACTGTAGCAATTCTCGGTTGTCGCCGTTACGATGCAACTTAATTCGAAACATACTGGAAATAAATATGTAATTAAGAGAATTAGAATTAAGAGATTGTTAGAATATCGCATATGTAGTCCACTGTGACGAAACGAGGCTTAACCCATTTGCATCGTGGGCTCTACTTAAGGTGTGTTCAGGCATCAGCGACGTTCAACTGACGACTAGCCCGTATCACGCGCGCGTATCTGCACCTACTCATAATGGCAGTTAAAAAGATTTTCACAACAAAAGTAAAACTTGTTATGAATATAATGAACCGATGTAGATGA
>NW_017089891.1:0-386 GCF_001483705.2 Eufriesea mexicana
TAAATAGGAACGAAAAAATAACATCTGAAAGAAAAAGAAATAATTAAATTCTAAAACAAGAGAAAATAATTAAAACCTGAAAGAAAAAAAATTAATATCTGGAAACAAAAAAGAAAATAATTAGTAAATTGTTTAATGAGGTGCGGTGAGGGTGGGGTAGCCATCCCCAACCTTACTTCGGACCCCCACCCCTCGCGCACAAGGAAAAATTAGATGTTACACTTCCGAAGTCGAACTGACAAATGAATTTTGCTGCGTCACGTCGCCCTTTATATAGCCTTCGATCGGCCGAGCACCCCCACCCTAATTGAAAATATTCTAATTACGCTAATTCCATTAATTATTATTTTCCCGCTCTAATAGCCTATAATTTAGTCATTTTTTTA
>NW_017089892.1:0-386 GCF_001483705.2 Eufriesea mexicana
TAACCTAATGAAACCATAGGTAACCTAACTCGAACTAACGTGCCACGCCCACAACTGCTCGCTCCTCCGGAGTCGAGCGGAGTATAGTAGAGCAATGCAGGGCGAGGAATTGCGCCGAATGGCAGTGTATATCGCAAAAGACAAAGAAACCCTTACCAAACATTCCTAATCTAACCCAACGATGCGCAACCTAACTCATCCCGTCGTGCCGAGTCAACTGTCTTAGGCCACCACAGAGCCAAGCAGAGCTTATTAGATCACAATAGAGCGCAGAAGTCCATGGAATAGCAGTGTGCAGCAAAAAAGTCAAAGCAATCCTATTTTGGTATATACAATCTTAACATAACAAAACGTTACATACCTAAACCTAACGTACCGCGAGCAAT
>NW_017089893.1:0-385 GCF_001483705.2 Eufriesea mexicana
AACCTATAAGCTGCCATAGCTTGGTGATTAGATCGCCTATTGCCTGCAATCCAATGGCAAGTATAGCCATCTACTTGCCAGAGAATAAGTCTAATCGAAATCTAGAACCTGTTATCGCTTGGTGAATAGATCGCTTAACGCCTTTAACACAATGGCAAGTACAGTCATCTACTTGCAAGAGAATTGGTCTATTCAAAATCTATAATCTGTTAAGGCTTGGTGAATAGGTCGCCTAACCCCTTCAGCCATAGGCAGGTATAGCCATCTACTTGCCAGAGAATAAGTCTATTCAAGACACATAAGCTGCCATAGTTTGATGAATAGATCGCTTAACGCCTTCAATCCCGTGGCAACTTCGGCCATCTGCTTGCCAGAGAATATGTTT
>NW_017089894.1:0-386 GCF_001483705.2 Eufriesea mexicana
CGTATTCCAACGAATCCTATCGAGCCATGACCACTGATGCTGGTCTCAAAGAGCCGGGCATACTAGAGAAGGGCACACTAGAGAGCAGAAAGCCACCAAATAGCAATGTGTAGCACAAGAGCCAATGATACCCTGACCTAACCAGATCTAACCTAACATAACCGAACGTAGAGCAACTAAACCTATCGCGCCGCGAGCACTATTTCCGGGTTCCCCAGAGACAAACAGAGCGTAATAGAGGAGAGTAGAACGAAGGGACCCAGAGAGTAACAGTTTCTAGCGGAAAAGTCGAACCTATCCAAACATAACCAGAGTCAACATAACCTAACCAACGTGTCCCATTTCAAAATGCCGTGCAGAGACCAATATTACTGTCCTCCCCAGAG
>NW_017089895.1:0-386 GCF_001483705.2 Eufriesea mexicana
AGGACGGTAGACGCGCAGAAGTCGATAGAATCGCCGTGTACAGCACAAAAGTCTTAGCTATCCGAACCTAACCCAAGCTAACGTACCCCAACCAAACGTAGCCAAACTCAGCTTATCGTGCCGCAACAACTACTCCAGCCCCCCCCCTCCGGGCCAGGCAGAATATAGTAGTACATTGTGGAGCGCAGATATCCGCGGACAGCTGTGTATAGCGCAATAGCATAAGCTATACTATCCACACATCACCAGACGTACAATAAGCAAACGTTGCCCTTCTCAACCTAACGTCACGAAAAGGGCACTGCTGGCCTCCACAGAGCCAAGCGGATCATATTGGACCACTGTAGAAGGCAGAAATCCACCGTGTACCAATGTATAACGCAAAA
>NW_017089896.1:0-386 GCF_001483705.2 Eufriesea mexicana
CTTTGAACATTTTTCAATTTTCAGCGCTCTGTCAGACTATAGTAAAAATTCCTCAATGCAAGATCCTAATGGGGGAGAAAAAAATGATTAAAATGTCATTTTCTGCCGATAAATAATTCACTTCATGTTTATTTCTCTATATAATCTCTATAATTCTCTATATAATATCTGTAATGCTCTATATACACGCGAATTTTTATTAAAATTGGAATTTCTAGGTTATAATCCCAGCTCTGCTTTTTTAAACGTAATCGCGTAATTATGCGACAGAGAGCGAAGTTTCACGAATAAAAAATGTTCAATTTTTAGCGCTCTGACAGCCAATAGTAAAAATTTCTCCCTGATAGATCCCGTTTTAGAAATAAGAAATTATTAAAATGTCAATT
>NW_017089897.1:0-386 GCF_001483705.2 Eufriesea mexicana
ATGCTATGTTTGGCTATGTTCTGCAGGTTTGCGTTAGGTTTGGGTAACTTAGACTTTTCTGATATATACTGCGATTCTGGAGATTTCTGCGCTCTACTCTCCACTAATGTGCTCTGCTAGGCTCCGGGAGTTCCAGCAACAGTGACCCATGCTCGTTGCGATAAGTCAGGTTACGTTCGGTTAGGTTATATCAGGCTAAGTTTTGTCAGGGTAGCTTTAACTTTTGTGACGTGCACTACTATTCGGCGGATTTCTGCGCTCTACTGTCATCTAGTTTGCCCATCTGGCCAATCGTGAGGGCAGCAATCGCCGTCTCGGCACGTTAGGTTTAGTCAGGCTCTTCTTTGTTGCGTTCTGTTGTTCTAGGCTGGGCACGTGTATCTTTC
>NW_017089898.1:0-386 GCF_001483705.2 Eufriesea mexicana
ATTATGATATCTTTGGCTCCTGTGCTATTCACTGCAAAGCGGTGGGTTTCTGCAGTCTACTGTACTCTAGTACATTTTGCTTGTCTCCGTGGAGGCCAGCAGTAGTGGCCTTATCATGATAGGCTGACCTATGCTACGTTTGGTTATGTTACGTACGACTCGGTTCGGATTGTCTACATTAACTTTCGTGGTGTAAACGGCTTTGCGGGGGATTTCTGTGATGTACTGTGCTCTACTTCATTCTACTTTGCTCTCGGGTGACAAGTAATAGTGGTCTCAGCACGTTAGTTTGAGTTGGATTACGTTTCGTGATGTTTGGTAGGGAAGCTTCGGTAAGGATTTCTTTGACGTTTGTGATATGCGCTGCCATTTGTTGAATTCCTGCG
>NW_017089899.1:0-385 GCF_001483705.2 Eufriesea mexicana
CAGCATTGCAATGGCTATAGCAGGCCAAAAGGATATTCCCACCTTACTTATACAAGGAAGTTGTCTCACCACGCTATTAGTCGAAAATGTCAGTAAAATTAAATTTTCCGGCCAGATTCTACAGCATTGGAATGGTTATAGCTTGCCAAAATAATCTTTCCTCCTTGTTAATGCAAGGAAGTTAGCTCACCTCGATACTAGTAGAAAATGACAATAAAATTGAATTTTCCAGCCAGATTCTGCTGCATTGCAATGGCTATATCACGACGAACGGATCTTTCCTGCTTACCTATGCAAGGAAGATATCTCACCACGAAATTTGTCGAAAATGTCAATAAAATTGACTTTTCCAGGAAGATTCTATTGCATTGCAATGCCTATATCA
>NW_017089900.1:0-386 GCF_001483705.2 Eufriesea mexicana
AAAACTGTAATCAAGACTGTAGTAGAAAAGTTCGTAATCCTGTATCTGTTTCTATAATATAAACGGTATTATGTTTGTATGGCGCTTTTATCTAACTATTTACTATTCTGTCACCATGTGTCATATATGCACGGTCGAAATCGTATATAAATTGAGAAAATAGCGAGAAAGTTGCCTTTGCCAATCTATGTCAACCAAATATCGCAATGAACTATTGAAATCTTGACTTTATTATTTCACAAACGAACTGACAAGATTGCAGAAAAATAGCAGTGTGACAAAAGTATTACGAAGACTAAGTACTAGAATTAGAATATGTGATGAAAGTATAGAGACAAGTAGACCCGAAGTGCTTCTTTAGATGTCTAATGTTTCTTTGCAGGCGG
>NW_017089901.1:0-386 GCF_001483705.2 Eufriesea mexicana
CCCAGCTCTGACGGGGAGGAAGCTGCAGTGCTGCAACAGGCTGGATTAAAGGGACGACGGCTAGGGTAGCAGGAAGAGAAAGGACCGAGAAGAGGAAGAGACGAGCCAGGGGTTTAGGTGCGCTGAAAAATGCGAAAGATTGTCCTCTGTGGCCGAGCCGCGAACACTCTCCGCCCATTTTCTTCTTTCTTCTCGAGTCTCTCGCCCTCTTTGGAAGCGCCGCGACGCCGTCCAGCGTCGATGTACCGTGAAAAATTCGTCGCGTTGGTCGCGTTGGCGAAAATTTTCTTGCCACGTCTCGAAGTCGACGGCTGGGATCACGTGGGTGGTGGGTGCCCCGTGATGGCCGTTGAACGACTTTCCGCTGAAGCTGCTGCTTCCACCGT
>NW_017089902.1:0-386 GCF_001483705.2 Eufriesea mexicana
GTCTTCTAAAAATTAGAAATTAACGGAGGAAGGTGTCGAGGTCTAGGACCAAAAGGGTGAGTCCAAATGGACCCAGGTACCTTCTTTCATACAGGCTATCACACTCTTAAACTTCTTTATACCATTTTCTTTGTTGCCTCTATGTTATTTGTTAATCCCCTACCTGAAAATTCCGGGGTCTTTTTGGACTTTAGGATGCTACGTACACGCGTTGGAAGTTGGACTAAATGGTGAACCAATACGATCGTGACAGGTGTCAACCATCTTCTAAAAATTGGAAATTAACGAAGAAGGACGTCGAGGTCTAGGATCAAAAGGGATGGTCCAAATGGACCAAGGTACCTCCTCTCGTACAGTTTACCATAATCTTAAACTTCTTTGTGCCA
>NW_017089904.1:0-385 GCF_001483705.2 Eufriesea mexicana
AGAATCTTTCCTCCTTATATATGCAAGAATGTTAGGTCACCACGATATTCGTCGAAACGTAAATAAAATTGAATTTGCCAGCCAGGCGCTATAGCATTGCAATGGCTATAGCCCGGCAATAGAGTCTTTCCTCCTAATTTATGCATGAAAGTTTGCTTACCACGATGTTAGTCGAAAATGTCAATAAAAATGTATTTTCCAGCGAGATTCCATAGCATTGCAATGCCTATAGAACGCCACTAGAATCTTTCCTCCTTATTTATGCACGAATGTTAGCCCACCGGGATATAAGTCGAAAATGTCTATAATATTGAATTTTCCGGCCAGGTTCTATAGCATTTCAATGTCTATATCACGCCAATAATATCTATCGTCCTTATTTATG
>NW_017089905.1:0-386 GCF_001483705.2 Eufriesea mexicana
CGTGCCACGACCACTACTGCTGGCCTCCGCAGGTTCGAGCAGGGTATGTATAATAGTGCACAGTGGAGCGGAGACAGCCTTGGGATATCAGTGTTAAAGACTTGTGTCAAAACTATCCCAACCTAACCCATCTAAACCTAATCTAGCTAAACGTAACCAATCCAATCCTAACGTGACGCTACCAGAAGTTTTGGCCTCCACAGAGCCAAGCAGAACATACTAGGGTGCAGCGGACCGTAGGAATTGCCGCATAGCAGTGTATACCACGAAAGTCAAATCCATCCAAGCCTGACCCAAACTAACGTAACGTAACCGAACGTAGCATACGTAAACCCAAACAGCCGAGACCACTATTTCCGGTATCCACAGAGTCGAGCAGAGTATAG
>NW_017089906.1:0-386 GCF_001483705.2 Eufriesea mexicana
AATATATTCAGCCTGGACCTGGGAAAGAGAGCAACAGTGGTATCGGCACGTTATGTTGTGATAGGCTGTGTTCAGTTAGGTTACGTTAGGTTCGGTTGGGATATGGTATTTCGTCTCTTGTGCTTTACACTGCAGTGCGGCGGACTTCTGCGTTCTGCTGTGCTCTAGTATATTATGGTAAGCTCCGTGGAAATCCGCAATAGTTGTCTTGGCACGTTAGGTCGGGTTAGGTTACATCTGGACATGTCATGTTTGGTTAGGTTGGGCTAGAATAGCAGTGACTTTTCTGCTACACACTGCTATTCGGTGGATTTCTGCGCTCCACTGTGACCAAGCATGCTCTGCTTTGCTCCGAGGTGGGAAAAAATAATGGCTGCCGCGCGTTA
>NW_017089907.1:0-386 GCF_001483705.2 Eufriesea mexicana
TACCGAGACCACCATTACTGGCCTCCCCAAACCCAAGCAGAAAATACTAAAGCTCTTCAGAGCGCAGAAATCGACCGTACAGCGGTGAACAGCACAAAAAACGAAGTAGCCTAACCCAACCAAACGTAGCACGAGCATGTGTAGCTGGACACAATATAACGTGCCGTGCGTACTACTGCTGGCCTCCAGCTGAGTATGCCAGGGAATAGTAGAGCGCAGATACCCGCGGAAATCTGTGTATAGTACAAACGTCTAGATTACGCTATTCTAACCTCAAGGGACGTAACATGTCCACACACAGCGTAGCTCAACCTAGCGTGCCTAGACCACACTTGCTGGCGTCCACAGAGACAAGCAGAATGTAGTGGAGCACTGTAGATCGCAGA
>NW_017089908.1:0-386 GCF_001483705.2 Eufriesea mexicana
TCCCTTTCTACTACATGCTGTAAGACGTATATATTGTCTCGTGCTCCTCTCTTTTCTGAAACCTACCTGCGTGTCATCAATTATCCCTTTCGCTTCTACGTCCGTCCTGATTCTTTAACACCGTTGCGAACAACTTATATGCCGTGCACAGCAGCGTGATCCCTCTATAGTTGCTCGCTACGCTTGGGTCACCTTTTTTGCATAGTGGCAAAATTACTCCTTTCCTCTACTCATCTGGGAAACCTTTCCCTTTCCAGATGTCCTTTATTAGCTCGAATAGCTTCTTTTTCAAGTTACCTCCACTATAAATCCATGCTTCTGCCTGGATCTCGTCTATGCCTGCCGCTTTCCTTTCCTTCAGGCTCTCTCAATTGCTTCTCAATTTC
>NW_017089909.1:0-387 GCF_001483705.2 Eufriesea mexicana
TAGCTTGAGTAAGCCCGTGTTTGGTTATGTCACGATTGGTTATGGTAGGAGAGGATAACTTTGACGTTTGTACCATAGTCTGCCATTAGGTGGTCTTCTGCGCCATACAGGGAACTAATATTTTCAGCTTGGATTTGTCTAAGCCTGCCGTAATGGCCTCGGCACGCTATGTTTTGCCAATTACGTTCGGTTACGTTGGGTTAGGCAAAGTTTGGTCAGTATATCTTTAACTTTTGTTGTGTACAATGCTATTCGGTGGTGTCCTGCGCCCCCATTGTGCTCAAGAATGTCCTGCTTTGCTCTTTGGAGGGCAGCCATTGCGGTCTCGGGACGAAAGGTGGAGTTAGGCTATGCTTGGTTATGATCCGTTGGCTTGGTTTGCGTTTC
>NW_017089910.1:0-387 GCF_001483705.2 Eufriesea mexicana
TCTACTGTACTTTACTACTTTCTGCTTTGCACTGGGGAGGACCGCAATTGTAGTCGCGGCACGTTGCGGTATGTAGCGTTAGGCTACGTTTGTTCAGTATCTGTTTGTTCGGGTTGGGTTCGTATAGGTTTGGATTTTCTGCTATTCACTGCGATTCCGTGGATTTCTGTTCTCCACTCTCCTCTAATATGTCCTGTTCGGCTGTGTAGAGGCCAGCAATAGGGGCCGCGGCACGTTATGTCGAGTTAGGCTACGTTTGGTTGTGTTATGTTCGCTCGTATTAGGTATAGATAGCTTTGACTTCTCTCCTATACACTGCGACTATGTGGATTTCTGAGCACAGCTCTCCTCTACGGCGTTCTACTTGGCTCTGCTGAGGGCAGCAAC
>NW_017089911.1:0-387 GCF_001483705.2 Eufriesea mexicana
TTGATACATAATAACAAAATATTTCTTTTATGAGTCTCTAATCATATATTTTGAAAATTTTAGAAATAATATATCTCTTTCTCGAGTTACTGTTTTATGATATATTTTATACATGAACAGATTATTCTTTTCAAGTTCTCAGATAGAGTAACAATTTTCAAGTTCTCGGATCAACATCCACACTATTTTGAATTTCCATGTGTACCGAAATATAACAAACGTTATAGTTCCATTATATGAATTTTCTGTAACTTTATTACTTTCTCCATGGAATCTGCGTGAAGCATTTAAAGTGACGAAAAGAACAAAGATAACGTGGTTTGCATTTCCTAAAATAATATTTAAAGAACCATATAATTCAATGCAAACGCACTCAGAATTAAATAC
>NW_017089912.1:0-386 GCF_001483705.2 Eufriesea mexicana
GACAGGTCGTCCGTCGATTTTGACTTTTCCGTCTTCGCTATGCTAGACTACGCGTGTGGCCTTCAAATTTTTCATCTATCCTGTTCGAGTGGGATGTTCTCTATCGACTGGAGTGATTTTTTTCCGATTTCGACGATTTTTTTTCGAGCAATAGTACCGGATGTGCGGGCGTGTGACAGGTCGTCCGTCGATTTTGAATTTTCCGTCTTCGCTATGCTAGACTACACGTGTGGCCTTGAAATTTTTCACCTATCCTGTTAGAGTAGGATGTTCTCTATCCAGTTGAGTGATTTTTATCCGATTTCGACGATTTTTGTACGAGGAATAGTGCCGGAAGTGCGGGCGTGTGACAGGTCGTCCGTCGATTTTGACTTTTCCGTCTTCGC
>NW_017089913.1:0-387 GCF_001483705.2 Eufriesea mexicana
TATTAGAAAAGTCAAAGCTACACACCTAACCCATACCAACGGAACATAAGCAAACATATCCTACCTGAACCTACCGTGCCTAGACCGCTATTGCTGCCCATTACAGAACCAAGCACGATATACTAGAGCGCATTAGATTGCAGAAATATACCATACATCAGTGTAAAGGACGAAATTTAAAGCTGAACTTACCAAACTTAGTCTAACGCAACCTAACCGAACGCAACCTGATGCAGCGTATGATGCCGAGACCGCCCTTGCTGGCCATCCCAGAGCCAAGCAGAACACACAAGCGGAGAGTAGAACGCAGGGATCCATAGAATCGCTGTGTACATCTGAAGAGTCCAAGCTACACGTATCCAACACGAAACCAACGGAACATAACCA
>NW_017089914.1:0-387 GCF_001483705.2 Eufriesea mexicana
TATAGATAAATTTATTAACTTATTACTACATAATTTTTAATTTAATAAAATATAGACGATCATTGTCTATAGTAAACTAAATAAGTTAATTGCTTTGACAAAGTTTTAATATGGATTTTAATTCTAATATAAATATAAGTAAATTTATTAACTTATTACTATGTAATTTTTAATTTAACAGAATATAGACAATTGCTGTCTATAGAAAGGGAATAAGTTGATCGTTTAGACAAAGTTTTAATATGGATTTTAATTCTGATATGAATATAAATAAATTTATTAACTTATTACTATGTAATTTTCAATTTAATAAAATATAGACGATTGCTGTCTATAGAAAGGAAATAAGTTGATTGCTTAGACAAAGTTTTAATATGGATTTTAATT
>NW_017089915.1:0-387 GCF_001483705.2 Eufriesea mexicana
TAGCCAAACAAATCCTAACTTGCCGAGACCACTATAGCGTGGCTCCCCAGAACCAAGCAGAACATGTTAGAGTACGCTAGATCGCAGAAAGCCACCGTATAGCAGAGTTTAGCACAAAAATCAAACCTGTCCTCTCCTACCCTAACCAATCGTAACATTACTAAACGCAGCATAACAATATCTATCATGCCACGACCATTATTGCTGGCCTCCTGGGGTCTAGCAGATTACAGTAGAGCACTGCAGAACGCGGAAAGCCACCAAATAGCAATGTGTAGCTCAAGAGTCAAAGCTAACCTGTCCAAACCTATCCAAACGTAACCGAACCAAACGTAACATATCACGACCTAACGCGCCGCGGCCGCTGATCCTGGAGTTCCCAGGGCA
>NW_017089916.1:0-387 GCF_001483705.2 Eufriesea mexicana
ATTAATACATGCACCAATGCACACATTCATACATTCACCCATACATCCATACATACATCCGCCCACCCACCCATCATTAAATCCATCCAGCCATACGTCCGTCCATCCATCGATACACACATCCATATATCCATCCATATATGCATCCATACATATGTCCATAAATCCATACATACATCCATACATATATACATACATCCATGCATACACCCATAGACACATACATACACACATCCATAGATACATGCGTAAATACATCCATACATACACTCATTCATCTATCCATACATCCGTCCATTCATCCATCCATTCATACATGCATCCATCCATACATACGTCCATCGATACATCCATCCATCTATACATCCATGCAACCACACATCCACA
>NW_017089917.1:0-386 GCF_001483705.2 Eufriesea mexicana
GCATGTGCGAAATGTTGTATGTACGGATACATGGATGGATGTATGGATGGACGGATGGTTGTATGGATGGATGGATGTGCGGACGGATGGATGTATGTATGTATGTATGGACTTACGTACGGATGTCCGTACGGATGTATGTGTGGTTGTATGTATGGATGTATGTATGGATGTATGTATAGATGAATTTGGGGATGTAAGAATGGATTTTTGCATGTACGCATGCATGGATGTATGGATGGAGGGATGTATGGATGGACGCAAGGAAGGATGGATGTATGCATGGATTTATGTATGGATGGATGTATGGATGGGTCTATGGGTGGATGGATGGGTGTATGGATGGATGGATTTATTTGATGTATGTATGGATGTATGAATGTATT
>NW_017089918.1:0-387 GCF_001483705.2 Eufriesea mexicana
AATTTCTTTTTACCCATAATGACAATACGTAATAATAACGACGTATATCTAGATGACAATATGTGGTGATACACCCTGTATAATTACTAAATCATTCGCTATTAATTTCATCCATAATTTTTTTTCTTTCGTTAGTATTTAGGAATCCTGAAATATTATTGCCACTATTAACGTTTGCAATTATAATAATGAAGGGTTTAGATAGTTGAAAAATGATTTTTTTTTAAATAATTATTGCGCTCTCTTCCGAGTTAGTTTTCAACGGAATTCGCTATAATTGATGTTATTTTTTATTGAAATTATTGGGATTATGGGTAAAAGAAATAGTTATGTTATATTATATAATGTTCTTTATTATTTCTCTCTAGGAAGGTATATCTATTCTCG
>NW_017089919.1:0-387 GCF_001483705.2 Eufriesea mexicana
AAACTATATTCGTTTTCTATAATCTCAGAATATAAAAGGTGCTATATATTTAACTGATATCTAAGTTTAGCCATATAGAGTACATGTAAATATATTAAATTAATATATAGTCTCTTCCAAAATAGTTCTAAAATTATGATAGCAATATTAATGTAACACAAAACACAAAGAATTAAAATTTCCATTACAGGAATTTACATAAAAAATATAATTTCCAAGTATTATTTCTTATATAAAATTGATTTGAACATACTTTAATAATTAGTGATTTTATATTATTAATATTAAGATGTATATATTATTTGTATTGCTTTGGATGATGATAATAATAAAGCTTTTTGTAAGAATTAATTTAATATTATATTAAAAATTTTTCTTTCATAAGAT
>NW_017089920.1:0-387 GCF_001483705.2 Eufriesea mexicana
CAAACTTGGAAATTGATTATTAGAAAATATAATACTGAAATTAGGAATAAAGTATTCGTATAGGTAGTACGAAGTATTCGGCTGGAATACGTATGTGGGGGTCCTTCCCCCACCATCGTTTGAAGTCGCTGTGGCAGGTTTCCCGTGGTTGGCGTATCTATAAGAGACGTTAGGAAAAGGAAGGGATGGCGTTTCGCTCGGGCCTGCTAGCGGACTCACCAGTAAGGCTTGCTTAGCAGGCCCTGCCTTAGACACTGAGGATACTAATAGAAAGACAGGAAGTTATATATATGTGGGATTGGAATAAGAACGGCCTTGGAAGAATGGCAGGTGTGTCTGGACCCAGAACGAAAGAGACCGCGCGCAAGAGTATCGATTTCAATGAAT
>NW_017089921.1:0-387 GCF_001483705.2 Eufriesea mexicana
GAATTTCAAATAAAATATATAGATAGTATTAATGATTTAAATTTTTGACCGTTAATGGATTGTACACGTTATACAATTCAAAGCTATTTCCAAAGGCATGTTAATCCTGCATGGAAATGCAATATTTTAAAATAATATCTTTTATTTCATAAAATTATAAAATAGAATACTTAAAATGATATTTTTCAGTTATAATGTCATCAACTCAAATTCAAATTTTTACAAAATACTGTAATTCTTTGTAAATAATAAATTATCAATTGGAATTAATATATAATTTATGAAGTAAAAGCAATTAATTCAATTATAATTCTTGTTTTAGATTTTACAATTTTTAATAAAGTAAATAGAATAGACAAATAAATAAAAAAATAATATATACTTTAG
>NW_017089922.1:0-387 GCF_001483705.2 Eufriesea mexicana
AGAGGCATTGCTACAACATATTAAAAAATGTGTTTATATAAATAAATTAGAGTTATATATTATTATTTATGCGAAGTGCCCGAATATTTTTGCGAGTCACTGTAACTACTTGGCATATATAGACTGATCTGATCCCATCGGAAACCAACCACACCTTACGCCTTTCGGTGGTACAACGGGTTTCAAAATATTTAGTCAAAGTTATGGAAGACCAGAAGATATTTATTTATTGCTTGTGAATGATGAATTCTTCGAACTTGCAGTTTTAGAAACCAATCGGTATGCGCAAAAATTATTATCAGGACAAACATCATCGCGATTAGATGAGTGGAAACCGATGGACAAATGCGAGATAAAAATTTTTTTTGCTTATCATGCTGATGAGAA
>NW_017089923.1:0-387 GCF_001483705.2 Eufriesea mexicana
ATCGTTATCTCGTTCCCCTTTTGGTATGGCACAAATTATCAGACCCTGTGTATGACCAATACTTCAATATTTGACAAAAATAATTCTGTTTTTTCCTGATATGTATATGTAACAAGTTTCATTTATCACGATCAGTTATTTAATTACTTATAGGTATTTGATTTAGCGTTAATATTCCAAATATATGTTACTTACAGAAGTTATAAAGTCTAAAGGAGCACACTATATAGTCTATTTAGATACAAAATTTGTGTTATAAATTGTAATTATAAACATTTTATTCTCAATTTCAATTGCATAGCGATTTCTGTGTATAAGAGTATTAAGATATTATTCGATCTAGATTGTCCTATTATTAGGTCTGTTAGTGGTGGATGAAATTTAATA
>NW_017089924.1:0-387 GCF_001483705.2 Eufriesea mexicana
AATTCCGATGCCGAATTGTTCGACCCTAAGACCTGGCTGTTGGAAGACCGTAACGGGTCTTCCGTGTTCCACGACGGAACAATTATTATTATTATTATTATTGTTGTTATTATTATTATTAATAGTCTCCTTATGAATAATTTCTGTATACCTTCTAATTTCCGTGATGCAATTAATGCATGTATTGCAGTAACTCTTTACTTAATATCCTCTAATTCTGTAGGTTTGTTAAGATAAACAATATTGTTTAATTTTCAACCTAAATAGAAACAAAGTAGAGTGAGATTGAAAAGTAGCCGACGATTCTGGAAGAGTAGAAGTTGTGTGTCTCTTCAAGTGTTTAGAGGACTGTATATTTTGTGTCGTGTGCGATAGACGACGTGATAT
>NW_017089925.1:0-387 GCF_001483705.2 Eufriesea mexicana
AAAATTTCCGAACTTTACCGATTTTATTTATTATTACTTTTCCGCTCTAATAGCCAATAATTTGTTAATTTTTTCAGTTTTATTATAAATTTACAATGTCTACAATTTGTTGTTAGCAATATTAATTTGTTATTAACAATGAGTGTAATAATTTATAAACTTTCTGAAAATCAAGGATATATTTTAACATTAGTATATTATAAGTGCAAATAGTAACCAGTAATTTATTAATTTTTTCACTTTTATTGTAAATGTACGCTGCAAACAATTTATTATTAATAATAAATTTGATAATTTATATATTTTTTATAAAATAAAACTGCATTTGCACCTCCATAGGATAAATTTCTATGATACGTATATATATATATATATCAAAATATTTTT
>NW_017089926.1:0-387 GCF_001483705.2 Eufriesea mexicana
CATCTCTGTTGAAATGTAGCAACGGCGCCTCGTTGTATATCCTCACTGGCTATACCATCAACATAATGATTAGACTGGCAGATCTTTTGGTAACGTCACACTTTCGGCATGAAGTTATATGCTATGTATGTAAGGATAGATTTAATTGACATACAAGAATCAGAGGTGTTATTTAATTCTAAAATATAATTTATTATATATGAGTGAAAGGGAACTAAAAGTAAAGTACTATTGAAAGGTTAAACTAATAATTGATCTATGATTATTCGACGGACCGACCGTCACTTTCTCGTACTTCTTTCGATTTTTGTTCTAATACTGAGCATTGACTCTGACACTCACCGACACTATCTGCTAACACACTGCAGGTACACTGCCTCGCCTGAA
>NW_017089927.1:0-387 GCF_001483705.2 Eufriesea mexicana
AAAACGTCAATGAAATCCTAGCCAAGCCTTCCGATTCTAACCTAACGAACCGATGCCCAACTAAACTAAATATGCAGGGACCACCAATACTGGCCAGCGCAGAGACAAGCAGCACATACTAGAGCATAGTAGATGGCAAAAGTACACGTATTGCAGTGAATGGCACAAATGTCTGAACCACTCTATCCTAGCTTGGGAAAACGTAACACAAGATAACGTAGCGTAAACGAACCTATCGTGTCGGACCACTATTGCTGGCCTGATCAGAGCAATGAAGAATATGCCAGAGCACAGTAGAGCACAGAAATTCACCGCATTGCAGTGCATAGCACAAAAGTCAAACCTACCCTATCCGAACATAGCCAATCGTAACACAACCAAACGTAA
>NW_017089928.1:0-387 GCF_001483705.2 Eufriesea mexicana
ATGTATGGATGTACGAATGTATGGATATACGGATGTATGGATGTACGGATGTATATCTGTATGCATGTTTGGATGGACGGATGTACGAGCGGATGGATGTATGGATGGATGGATGTATGAATGTATGAATGGATATCTGTATGGATGTTTTTATGGTTGTATGGATGTATGGATGGATGGATTTATGAATGTGTGGATGTATGAATGTTTGGAAGGATGGATGTATGGATGTATAGATGTATGGATCGATGGGTATAGGGATGGGTGCTTGTATGGAGGGATGGATGTATGGTTCGATGGATGCATGGATGGGTGGATGTATGTATAGGTGGATGTATGAATGGATGGATCTATAGAAAGATGGATGTGTCGATGGATGTATGTATG
>NW_017089929.1:0-387 GCF_001483705.2 Eufriesea mexicana
TTATGGAAGGAGGGATGTATGAATGGGTGGATCTGTGGATGGGCAGATGTGTAGATGGATGTATGTATGGAAGTATGGATGTATGTATGGATGTATGTATTGATGTATGTCGGATGAATGGATAGATGTATGAACGGATATATGTATGGATGTATGGATGCGTGTATGGGAGGGCGTATGTATGGATGCATGTATGGATGGATGTATGGATGTGTGTTTGGGTGTATGTATGGATGTGTGGATGTGCGTATAGTTGTATGTATGGATGGATGGTTGTTTATTTGGACGGATTTATGCATGTGTGGATGTGCGGATGTATGGTTATACGATTTTATTGATGTACGGATGTATGGATGTATGGATGTATATATGTATGGATGTATGGAC
>NW_017089930.1:0-387 GCF_001483705.2 Eufriesea mexicana
GCAATGCGGTGGATTTATGCGCTCTACTGTGCTCTAGTATATCCTGCTTGCATCTGACGTGGCCATCAAATGTGATCTCGGCACGTAAGTTTGAGTTATGCTACATGCGGCTATGTTACGTTTGGTGAGGTTAAGATAGGATAGTTCAGACTTTTGTGCTATACACTGCTGTCCTCGTATTTCTGCGCGCAACAGTGTACTACTATTTTCTGCTTTGTACTGGGAGGCCAGCAATCGTGATCTCGGCGTGTAAGCTTGTGTTACACAATGTTTGTATAGGTCAGGTTAAGCCTGGCTAGGATACGGCATCTTCCATTTTTGTGCATTACACTGCAAAGCGGTTGACTTCTGCGCCTTACTGTGTTCCAGTATATTCTGCTTGGATCT
>NW_017089931.1:0-388 GCF_001483705.2 Eufriesea mexicana
TTTGCGACACATACTGCTTTTTGGTGTATTTCTCCGCTCTACTGTGCTCCAATACGCTTCGGTCTTTTATGGGGAGGCCATAAATAGTGGCTACCGCATGATAGGTTGTGTTAAGTTGCGTTTGGTTCGTTTATGTTAGCATTGGTAAGGTTCGGATGGCTTCGATTTTTCTGCTATACACTGCGATTCTACGAATTTCTGCGCCCTACTCGCCTCTAGTATGTCCTGCATGACCCAGGAAGGCCAGCAATATTGCTCTCGGCGCGTTAAGTTGTGTTAGGTTACGCTTTGTTTGGCTAGGATTCGTCAGGTTCGGTTAGGATTGCTTTGACCTTTTCGCTGGACACCGCTGTTCGGTCGGTATCTGTGCACTGCACTTCTCTAATAG
>NW_017089932.1:0-388 GCF_001483705.2 Eufriesea mexicana
CGTTTGCTCCAAGGTTTACAGCCTTTCTTAGCATTCCCTGGTAAAATCGAAGTTTTCAACACTCCACTAGTGAATAAAATAAATATTTCGTGGATTAAATATTTTTCAAGATAATCCCAATCCAATGTAAATTTGAATCCCTTTGATTAAAATGTGTGTATATAAAATATGAGATTGAAGCAACGAAGTTTTGGTTAAATATAAATTTTTAAAAATAAGTTTTTTATTATTGATTATTTTAGAAGTGTATGACTTTTGGTGATTCTGTGTATATATATTTATATCAGTGTGTACGAGCTTAAGAATTTCTGCATTCGTGCATTACTAAGCTTAATGGCTTATGTTTCCAGATTTTATCTCATATAATTTAAGGTTGTATTAAATTATA
>NW_017089933.1:0-388 GCF_001483705.2 Eufriesea mexicana
TAGCTGTACTAGGTTTGGATATGACAGGAGGGGATAGCCTTGTCATTTATGCTATGCACTGCTATTCGGCGACTATCTACGCTCTACGTGTCTCTACTGCACACCGCTTCACTCTGGGGAGGCCAGTAATAGTGGTGTCGGCAATTAGTTTGTGTTATGTTACGTTTGGGTTCGTTATGTTAATCTGGGTCAGGTTTGGATAGATTTGACTTTTGCGGTATGCGCTGCTATTTGGTGGACTTCTACTCTCAGCTGTACTGTAGTATGTTATGCTTGGCTCTAAGGAACCCAGCAATAGTGGGCTCGGCACGATAGGTTGAAATATGAAACGTTTGGTTAGGTTACGTTAGCACTGGTTATGTCTTTATAGCTTCGACATTTCTGCTAT
>NW_017089934.1:0-385 GCF_001483705.2 Eufriesea mexicana
TATATGGAGGAAAGATACTACTGGCGTGTTGTAGCCATTGCAATGCTATAGAATCTGGCTGGACATTTGAATTCTATTGACATTTTTGGCTAATATCGTGGTGACCTATCTTTCTTGCATATATAAGGAGGATAGATTCTACTGGCGTGGTATTGTCATTGCTATGCTATAGAATCTGTCTGGAAAATGCATTTTTATTGACATCTTCGACTAATTTCGTGGTGACCTAACTTTCTTGCATAAATAATGGGGGTAGATTCTATTGGCGTGCTATAGCCATTGCAATGATATAGTATCTGGCTGGAAAATACAATTTTATTGACATTTTGGACTAATATCGTGGTGACCTAACTTTGTTGCATTTATAAGGAGGAAAGATTCTACT